>NC_067157.1:11918367-12210867 GCF_903995435.1 Acomys russatus | reverse complement strand
CTTCTTAAAAAATGCAAAAGAAAGTGGCCAGTGACCCAAAATAAAGAGAATTGATCTCTTTACACCCAGAGCAGGAAAGTGTGTTTCTAAATCCGTTTACATTGATCCTTATACTTGCTCAGTTTCTCTAAGACCTGATCAGATTGATATTTGCCAGACTTCTCAGGCCACCTCCAGCCTAATTATAGTTTCTTTTGACAATAGAGAGGGGAGCCTTTCTCTGAGGGCAGCCTAGTGCCTGGCCAGAGTGTCCTGAACCATATTAAGTGGAGCTGTCAGACTTTCAGCCCCAGAAACTTCAGTCCCCTCCGGTACACCCATCCTTTGCAGAAATCTGTAGAAGTCTGTGAAAGCTCTGTTAAGAACAGAGGTCATGGGCTGGAGAGATGGCTCTGTGGTTAAGATCACTGGCTGTTCTAGCAGAGGACCTGGGTTCAATTCCCAGCACCCACACAGAGGTTCTCAACTGTTCATAACTCCAGTTCCAGGGTATCTAATGCCCTCCTCTGGACCGCTGGGCATTACACACATATTGGGTGTGTGTGTGTGTGTGTGTGTGTGTGTGTGTGTGTGTGTGTGTGTGTGTATACATATACATATACATATACATATACATATACGTATATATCAACCATACCCATAAAATAAAATATATTTAAAAAGAAAAAAACAGAGGTCACAACACACACCTAAATCTCCTGTACTGAAAGAGTCTGGGACAGGGGAGATGCTAGCAGTTTTATGGTGTTCTTGCAGATGCCCAGTGTTAAGTTCCTAGCGTCCATGTTGAGTGGCTTTACAATCACCGCTAACTCCAGCTCCAGGGATTCCAAAACCCACTTCTGGCCTCCGTGGACACTATCCCCATTCACAAACTCACACTAAGACACATACAGATATTTAAATTTAAAGATCAATGTCTTTTAAAACCAAGGGACACAATTATTAGTCATTTTGAAAAAACCCTTTTTGCCCCCTGCAGACAAGGTTGTCAGAAAGAGAAAACCAGTACACCCTACGGAAAATACAGATCGGCCATGCCGAGAACACAGTGAGAAGCCTCCTGTCCGATGTGGGAGAACTAGATGAAAAGGTACGTGCCTCGGTCCGTGCCTGTTGTGTGACACACCTTCCCCTGGGGAGACGTAGCACACATCTGTCTGTTGACCACCCAGAGACCAGCAAAGTCCAATTTAGTTCACCAATAAGTTTTATTTGGGGTAACTTACAGGAATATGGGCGAGGGGTTACTTCCAGGAGCAGAAACAACTCTGAGAAAGCTGCATCACCCCAGCACGAGTGAGAGCTCACAAAGCTGAGAACCTGGACCACCCTGCACAGCCTGCAGTCTACTCAGCAGGTTGGAGAGTATCCCTTCCAAGTGACCCACTCGGTCTAAACCTCTTCTAGACAGCTCACCTGGTTTCTGTTTCTTCAAGGCAGCTGGTCTGGTTTGAGTCTTCTTTGCACCTTAGCTCAGTTATCTGAGAAGGACTCTTAGCTTTTCTTGTTTACAGGAAGGGGCTTAGTGAATCTGGTCAGTTTCAGGGACTTCCTGAAGCTGCTTGAGTTGGGTTTGTTGTTTGTTTGTTTGTTTGTTTGCCAGGAGAGGGGATTCCAGTTTACAGGGCTTCTCTGTAGGATAGAATGTTTCAGTTTAGTAGGAACTGTTAAACAGGGTCTGCCTTGAAGAGTACAGTTAGCCTGTGTGATCCTAGCAAGTCACAAGCAACGAGGCTTTAAAAAACAAAAGCAAAGCTGGGCATGGCGGCACACGCCTTTAATTCCAGCACTTAGGAGGCAGAGACAGATAGATTGCTGTGAGTTCAAGGCCAGCCTGGTCTACAAAAGCAAGCCCAGGATAGTCAAGGCTACACAAAGAAATCCTATCTTGAAAAACCAAAAAAAAAAAAAAAAAAAAAAAAAAAAAAAAAAAAAAGCAAAAACAAACCGAAAAGGAAAAAAGCAAACAAACAAAATTCATGAGTGGCCCAAAAATTCAAGGCCAGGTCCACAGAGAAAGTTAATGAAGGGCATCTTCCTATCTTCCTATTTTAATAGCTTTTCTTGAAGAACTGTGTTTATGGTGAATTTTCTATGCATTATTCTAACACAGTTGATATGTACTGCAACTAAAATAATTATCAACTATTTGCCTTAGCATTGTAAGGGCTATTGAGCATCCAGAAATGTACTTTATTCTATATAATACATGCTTTAAGTATTAATAAAGGAGCATTAAGGAAAGAAAGAAAGAAAGAAAAGAAATTAGCTGATAAAAATTTGCCACATAAGCCTGACAAGCTGAGTTCAATCCCCAGAACTCATGTGGAGACAAAGTTCTTATTTTAACTCTGCATACATATCATTTGTGTGTGTGCATACACAGAGAAAAATGTTAATTATAAATTAAATTTTAAAAAAGAAAATCCAAGTTTAGCCTTTATATTATACCATAAGTTAAAATGAATTCCAGGTAGATTAAAGAGTCAAGAATGAATTTCAAGTCTATAGGAAACTAGAATCCAATAATTACTAATATCAAAAGGAAATATCATAACATAAATGTAACATGACTACCTAAAAAAGTATAGACAATAGTCTTTACAAGTTATAATTTCAATTCCCAGAGAAACACTAAATAAATAGTCAATTAGACTGAGATAAACACTCAGAAAGTATAAGATACAAAAACTCACGCAAGGCTGGAGAGCTGGTTCAATGATCAATAGCACTTGCTGCTCTTGCATAGGACCTGTGTTCTATGCTCAGCACCCACATGATAACTACAGTTGTCTGTAACTCCAGTCTCGGGGAACTCAACACCTCTTCTGACATCTTTGGGCACCAAGCAAATACATGCTGTACTTTCATTATGCATATTCATCCCACAGTCATGAAAACCGCAGTAATATGTATGTTCTCAAACTTGACAGTTAGTACCTCTAGCCCATAGATCCCATCTGCTCAAAAACCTCACAAGTTCTCTTCACCTCAAGTCATTGGGTTTTGGAGTAGTTTGCGGTTTGAGGGGTATACTATTGCCATTGTTTGTTTGCCAGCCTCCATAGCTAAGTCTTCCAACTGCCATTTGGAAATCCCTAGAACCATTTCATACCATTTACCCTTGAAAATACCCGG
The DNA here is from genome assembly GCF_903995435.1 of Acomys russatus. Taxonomy (NCBI): domain Eukaryota; kingdom Metazoa; phylum Chordata; class Mammalia; order Rodentia; family Muridae; genus Acomys; species Acomys russatus. The sequence continues at coordinate 12,207,726 of NC_067157.1, read as the reverse complement.
AAGGACGCCCATGTGTCTGTGCTTACGAAGAACCCATGCTCCAAAGGCTTTTGCTGTTGCTGCCACTGTTGAACCCGTTTGTAAAATACCAAAGACCAGGCCAAGATTCTACTCTCCTGTGTTCCCAAGCCGGCCACACCCAAGGTAAAGCATGGCGGCCCAGCAGCAGAGGTGGAAACAGCAACTCCCTCCCATTGTCAGTGCTCTGCTTCACTCTCTGGGTCCTGAAAGTCTGCAATGGAGGCCACAGCCACGGAGAACAGCTCACCCTAGTCTTCCACCCACACAAAGGGCACCTGCGTAGCAGCTCAGGCATCTTAAGGGGGAGCATATCAAAAGTGTCCAATCCTGCCAAAAAGGCAGAATTGGGGAAAATTGTATGACTGTTCTAAAAAAAAAAAAATGACAGCCCTGTCACTTCACTGCGACAGGGGCTAAGAGGTTTGTAGTAAATATTAGGCCCTGCTCTCAAGGTGCCCACAGTCTGGCAGGGAGCAGATACATTCTTGTAAATGATACACCATTTAGCAATGGAGTCCTGGTAGAGAAGAAACTGTAAGTAACTCTAAGGGAGAAATGTTGAATCCTCTCCTAGGGAAGCTTGCCTGGTGTGTTGAGAGTGAGGAGTTTGTCAAGGACATCCAAGCAGGGGAAACGTACCATAACACAAAGGATGTGAAAAACATGACATATTCTCAGCACTAGAAGAATTTTGACCTTGGCCTTGATTTAAGTGTAAGACAAGAGATAAGATGGAACGGTTGACAGTATCACGGAGATGGCTGGACCATGAGGGACCTTGTCCAGCATACCAGCAAAGTCTGGCTTTCAGATGTTGAAGTCACTAGAGGGTTTACACAAAACAGCTCATTAGAACTGCATTTCAGAAGTATTCTTTTTTCAGTAGAGAGGCTAGACTGGGTCAGGGAGGACACCAAGGGTAGGGTGCAATGGGAAACCACCTGGGGAGATGGGAAAGCGAGTTTGGTTGCTTTCTTGCCTTCACTTGAAAAGGATGCGCAGTGAGAGTGATGGACTGAGCCTAAGGAGACGAAAAGGGTGAGAAGCGAGAATACCAGGTGGAAGGACCTAGGATGTGTGATGAATCAGAAGTCATGAGGAGCAAGAAGGCACATTCCGTCTGGGTGAAGTGGATGACTAAGACTAAAATCACAGGGTGAATTACTCTGGACACTGTAAATTTGAGGTACCTGCAGATGTCCAGAGACAGCTGGAGATTCGAGCCAGCAGCTCAGGCTGTAGGGGCGGGGGAGAGGGGGAAGGGGGGTTGTAGCCACAGGTTTCTGAATGTCACTAATGTTTAGGAGGAAAGGAAGCACACGGAACTTGACGTCACTTTTCAGGTTTGAAGACACACGCCAGCATTCCTATTGTCCTCATTCACCCTTGTTTCCCAGAGTAACGATTAAAACGTCCTTCCTTTCGATCACAAAAGAGTTGCAACTGAAACAATAAAATTCATGGTGACAGATTGGTTATCATCGTCACTTAATTCAAATAAACAATAAAATTCATGGTGACAGATTGGTTATCATCGTCACTTAATTCAAATAAACACAATGAGAATTCACCATTGGGGTGAGTAAGTGGCTAATCCTTTGTAATGGTATAAATAATTAACCAGCTTATAACTATAGGTAATGTTATAACTGCAGGGGTTTGTTTTAAAGCAAGGCACACCTGTTTTATTGAGTGCACATACCATTATTTTCCTTCCATAAGCAAAGTTCCAGAAAATAAGTTAAATCTTTAAGAAAAGTCCCTACATACTGTACTATATTTGGTAGTTTTTCAACTTCAAGTAATAAATGTTGCCTTCACGTCATTTCTGTCTGTATATCTATCTATACAGATAAAGATGGATGGCACTACGGGCCTTTGTGCATCTTTATATCTCACAGCGCCCTCTGGTGTTCGTTATAGAAGTTTTCTTATAGGTGTGGCAGCTCACAGTTTAAAGTTAAAAATAAGTTTAAAGACAGAGAAATAACAATAGAGCATTTCTTTGATGTATGAGACCAGAGTATGCATGTATATTTGTGTAGTGTGTGTGTGTGTGTGTGTGTGTGTGTGCGTGCGCGCGCGCGCGCGCGTGCATGCGCACGTGCTCAATTTAGAAAACGAGGCTCGGTCTTTCTAAATATAACACTTTAATGGGATCAAACATAAACTTTTTAATGTATTTATATATTTTAAAAGCATCAAGAATATAGTTCATTTTATTTTCTTTTTTTAAGATTTGTTTATTTATTATGTATACAGTGCACATCAGCTCACATTACAGATGGTTGTGAGCTACCATATAGTTGCTGGGAATTGAACTCAGGACCTCTGGAAGAGCAGTCAGTGCTCTTAACCTCTGAGCCATCTCTCCAGACCCCTCATTTTATTTTCTACATTATCTAATTTTTAAATTATTACAACTATTATTTTTTTTTTCTCCAGAAAAAGCATTAGAATAAGCCCAGGAAGACTGGCACTGGGGGAAAGGGCTTCTGTCTTGATCGGGGTTACTTTTGCTGTGATGAAACACCATGACCAAAGCAACTTTGGAAGGAAAGAGTTTATGTCACTCACAGTTCATTATCAAAACAGAGAGGGCAGGAACTCATGCAGGGCAGGAACTGATGGCAGAGGCCATGGAGGGCTGCTGCTTCCTGGCTTGTTCAGCCTGCTTTCATGTAGAACCCATGACTCTCAGCCCAGGGATGGCCCCACCCACAATGGGCTAGGATCGCCCATCAATCACTAATTAAGACAATGCCCTACAGGCTTACCTACAACCTGGTCCTGTGGAGGCACTTTCTCAATTGAGGCTCTCTCCTCTCTGATGATTCTTGTTTGTGTCAAGTTGACATAAAACTAGGCAAGACAGCTTCTAAATGTGTCTACTCTGATACTGTTTCTTTGTGTCTGCATCTTCTTCCTCAGCCATCACAGAAGGTCACTGGCTTTGCTCACCCTAGAATGTCGAAAACATTGCCAACGATACTATGCCACAGTCCTCTGGATAGAACACTGCATGAAAGAAGAGAGGTTGGGAGCACCCACTTCCCTAGTCTGGAGCACCTAATCAATATTCTCCCAGTGTTCCATCCATGTGGCTTCAGCCAGCCATCCGTGGACTCAGTATAGCCCTCTGTCCCAGAGCTGCACCAAGAAAGCACCAGAAAAGGCAAGCAGACACTAATTAAAGACAGGCTGAAGAACTACTCCCCCCAGGCATAATAAGTCAGCAATCTGTCTAGAGCCAAAAGGAAGTATACATCCTTTCATGCAATGGGAGTAATGGCCTGACCTTGAGCTGTGCCATTGCATTTAGATCATCTCCTGTCCTTGAATACATACAGAAATTTAACACACACACACACACACACACACACACACACACACACACACACACACACCACTGAGTGGAGTCAGCCCCCACCATGGGCCAGGGAGGTCCCATTTACTCTGTGCCAAATCTGCCTGGGCAGTTATTTGCATACACAGGCCATCAATGTTGATGGGAAATCAGAATAAAGCTCTGAAAACAGCAGTTAGCTCAGTGAGTATCACCCTGTCATCCCTGTGGGGACTCAGTTTCAGCCGAGTTTGGACCAGTCAGTGGGAACATTTCAGGATCTGCCCTCTTTCTCGATGATTTCCTCTGAAGTTTAAGCCCTTCAATCAGAACAATGTCAAAGTGATCGTAAGCATACACAGGTCATGGTCAAGTTGGGCAACCTGAGATACAGTAGCAGTTGCAAGGAAAAGACACCTGTGGTAAGCGGTTGGTTTGCACCGAACCATGACTTACGGCCTTGGTTTTGGTAGCATCCTAGAATCTGAAAACTGGTCATTACCGAGTCTTCACGAATGATTCCTAAGACTATTCTGTGTGTCATAGAGCTTGCCCCATGCCAGGAAAGTACCTCAAATGAATGCGTTATACCCACCCACCCTCACATGTGCATCTAGTGTTTCTTTGTGTAATCTGCAGGGTAGTAAAGCCTCAAGAAAGGGGAAGCTGGTTGAGAAGGAAAGCCTGGACACAAGTGACCACGCGACTCACCTTGCAAAGCAAGCCCGGAACATGCGGGACAAAATCCAAGGTAAAGATCTTCCTTTCTGCTTAACTTCACGTCGAGGTAACACTCGGTGTGTGAGTAACAGTAAAAGAATGTTATTGTCAGGGACTGCTGTGTGCAGGAGCATAGCATTCGACATGTCACGGGTTTTAACTTACATAGTCTTCATGGCAATTATGTTCACTTGGATTTCTGAACACCCATTCCTATTTATACAAAACCACTCTTTCTTGGCATTTCACTCGAGTTTGATGTTGCAGTCCCTTTCTAGCAGAGGAAATGTGGTGTCCTTAAGAGGAAAGATCTCGGTAGGAGTCACACCTCTTTTCTGGTTATTTGCAGCCTCCAAATTTGTCTTTAGACTATGAATAAACCATGTCAGGTGTGGTAGCGCACACCTTTAATCCTAGGACTTGGGAAGTAGAGGCGGGTGGATCTCTGTGAGTTGACAATCAGGCGGGGTCTACAGAGTGAGTTCCAGGCTAGTTCAGTCCAGACCATGCAATCTTGTCTCAAAAAACATGGAGCGTGAGGCGAGCGGGAGTAAAGCAGTCCAAATGGCCTCTAGCTCTTCCTGTGATGCTCTTCTTCAAGAACCAGGCAAGCAACTTAGCTGCTCAGGGTTGTAAATGAAAAGGGAAGAGGGCTTGTGAGTGATCCCTGCCCTAACGTGCTGTGGCAGAGTCTACCCAACCTACCTACCGCAGATTCACTCATCTGTGCTCTGGTTTCCACTAAGTGCAGGCTGCATCTTGAGGGCCATCTTAACAGCGCAGGGAAAGCTGTCTTCAGTTTCCCAACAGAAAGTGATGGTGTTTTGTTCTGGGGTAGAGAGACATTCCTTGGGTTGGAGTCAGCTAAGATCTGGTGTTTGTATCCATGGGTTTGTTTTTTTTTTTTTAATTATACTATATATGAAGAGTTGGATGACAATACCTAATGCATCTCAGGGCACAATGACAGTAAAGGGATCCACAGTGAGAGATTCATCTTTATAGTGAGGTAGCAGGAGCGTATTCTAGGCTAAGGGGCATATAAGACCAAGATTGGTCCTTCGCATGGTTTCCTTGGATGCTTGCTTGTAAAGCATAATAAAAACAAATGGCATGAGTTTCAGACTCCCCACTGCCATCCTCCTTTAGCGCATGGGTTTGCATTTACTGATAAAATAACCCTTTTCCTAAAGCACTGTTCCGTTGAGTTGTTCAAACAGCACGACTGAACCCAGAAAATCCAGTGCCCTCATAGTCATCCAGTTGAGAAATAAACACCCTGTTAAGCAGCAGCAAATAAAGTCAAAACCCTTCTAAACCAGACAGAGGAAATAATTCACCTTTGCTGTTTAGCAAACCGGATCTTGGTGGGAAGGTGTTTCCTTTGAAAAGAATCTGAAGCATGGGCAAGGATGAGGGGTGAACTGTCGGGGGGTGAGGGGAGAACTATCAGGGGGGGCGGGGTGAACTGTCGGGGGTGAGGGGTGAACTATCGGGGGGGGGGGAGGGGCAGGGTGAACTGATGGGGGTGGGGTGAACTGATGGGGACAGGGTGAACTGTCGGGGGGCAGGGTGAACTGTGGGGGGGTGAACTGTCAGGGGTGGGGTGAACTGTCAGGGGGTGAACTGTCAGGGGTGGGGTGAACTGTCGGGGGGGGGACAGAGTGAACTGTGGGGGGTGAACTGTCAGGGGTGGGGTGAACTGTGAGGGGGTGAACTGTCGGGGAGCGGCGTGGAGTAGATATACAAAAGCAGGAAGCGGGAACTTTCATCGGTTTTTCATCTCTTTAAAATAATGCATGAATAGTCGCCAACCACCAAGGCACAAGTGTTATTGTCTGTGTTTCTTCTTGCGAATCTACCCCAGACATAGCACAAACAAAACAGCCCAAAACTGAGCAGAACTTACATGAAAATGCCAAAGAACTTGGGAAGACAATGACGTGTTTGATTGATTTCATGTCTACATTTTGTTTACTTCAAGGGCTCATATTTCAGACTTAGGTCGAAGCGTGGGTGTTTAATGCTTTGATGCTTGGGGGTTTGGAAGGGTTTAGCATATATTGATCTCCCTGGAGCACTCACAGTCTTGTTTGGAGCATTAAAATGATCTATCCCCATTTCTCACCCTCCTTTCAGAATTCAGGAGTGCCACACAGCACCAACAGGACGTCATTCCTCATTCCCAACTATCGCTAAAATAGCTGCTGGTGACCTTCAAGCTATTACCCACATAAACTACAGCTCCTCGTCGTGCTGTGATTTATGTGAGAGCAGTGTTTGTTTACCCATCTTATCTGGCCAACCACATAGATCATAGTGAACCGCAGACACACAATTTCATTATGCCAGGAAGATAAAGCACTTCTTCCCAGAGCTGCCAGAGAACAAGGAAGCCACACAGCCTCTCCTCTGATCATATGGAATAAGAATGAGGGCGACAAGGAATGGTTACATGGCAGTGGCTAGGCAGTTACCTAAGCCCTTGCAGCATCAGTGGGCCCCTTGGTTCTAAAATCTTCAGCCTATATCAGATGTAGAGCAGAAAGACCCAGAGTCAAATGGCTCAATCTCGAAAATATTCACAAAAGAATGCAAATAGAAAAATCATGTAATATATATATAGTTATATATTATATATATATATGTATGTGAGAAAAACTATCACACAATAATTTTTTAATCCTTTTACTAGCTTGACTATAAAGCTATCTAAAAGGCTCATTTGGACAATTACAAATACACTCTCATTTTGGCTTAGAGCTTTGTTTTGTTAAATCATTGATGCCTAAAATACAACTAATATCCCCATGATGCAAGTGACAGGAGACACTGCCAAACGTTTTTTTTTTTTTTCCCCAAGTCAAATATTTCTATGAAATGTTGATTCTTTTATAATCCTCAGATTATTGTGCCTTCAATATTAGTGTTCTCGATCACCATGGATACCAGATGAGTACAGAAGCAAAACAGGCTCTAGGGCATCCCACTCTGAACACACCTCATAGGACCAAAAAATGGTTTTTTCAGGTTAGCCTCTCTCCACCTCATGATGAGCTCCTGTGATGACACCAACACTGCCATCATGGTAGCAGCTTAGCCTAGGACTGAGCTCTCTTTCCGTTGTAAGGTCAGTCCTAAGCTTTGCTCCCAGGCGACAGCCCTGCGCATCCTTTCCCAGCCCCGTTCCATCATTATGTTCTCCTTCACAGAGATCAACAGCAAGATGCTCTACTATGGAGAGAATTTTGAACTCAGCCCTGAGGAAATAGTTGAGAGGCTGATGTTGGCCCAGAAAATGCTGGAGGAGATCCGAAGCCGGCAGCCATTCCTCAAGCAGCGGGAGCTCGTGGACGAGGAGGCAGATGAGGCCCAGGAATGTGAGTGTCTTCTATTCCTGGACAACACGGTATATGTCTTCTTTCTCTGTGGGACCAGGAAAGGACAGCGAGCCACAGGGCAGCATTTGGTCAAGCAACTAGTTCTCAATATTCAGAGTTATGCAGAATTTATGCACAGCCTCAGAGATTTATTTGGGGAAAACTTGACTTTTTCTTTCTTTCTTTCTTTCTTTCTTTCTTTCTTTCTTTCTTTCTTTCTTTCTTTCTTTCTTTCTTTTTTTCCCCCAAAAGTTTTAGATCCAGGCACAACTTTGAGATTTTGTGGAATTGCAGAGATTCTATGCAGAATGGTCATACCTTTTTAAAAGAGAATGGAGATTTAGAAGTTGGTGTAGGAAAAAAGTAAAAATAGAAAGGAAAGGAAAATTAGATCCCTGCCTCTACAGTAAGAGAAATTTTCTAGAAAATGTCAACAGTGTTGATGCCCTGATGGCCCTGAGTTTTGGTAACTTTTACCCTCCAGTAGGAACTTGCCCTTAATGACGAACATCAAAAGCACACAAAGCAATGTCATTGGGCCTCTGATTTGGTCACTATATAGCTCACCAATTGTTGCCTCCCAATATACCCCAAGTGTGTTCATTTAAAACTGTAGCTATTTATTTGGCCCTGATTTCATCGGATGGTTGTTCAGGCTAAATTCAACCTTGCTCGGCTCTATGTTATGTGGCATAGGTGAAATTCACTCATGTGTCTGGGACTGGCCAGGCAGGCTGGACCTCTCCCTCCATGCCAAGTCTTTCTCTCATGGAGCTAGACCAGCCTTGCTTACATGGCAGCGGAGGCTTCTGAGAGGGAAAGACTAGAGCGTTCAAGGGCTCTTCAAGCCTAGGCTTGGAACTCAGTCGTACCAGACTGTTCTATTGGTCAAGACCAGCCTAGATTCAAAGGGTAGGATTGGTTGCACTCTCCATGGGAAAGGTCGCACAGAACCTACATATTCAACAAAGGAAATTACAGGATTTTAAATCAGATTTTGTCTGTTGCTTATATTTCATAATATTTCCATCAGTACCTCAGAATTGTAGTTAATAAAGCTTATCTTAATACATTAGTAGATACTGATTGGTAAATTAATACAAATATAGATCACAAAATTATTGGTTTAAATTTCTGTATTAGCTATTTTTCACTTATATTGTGGTCATTTTTAGATTTTTACACATTTTATTTTACATACTTTAAAAAATCCATTATATGAAGGGGCCTGAAAGCTTCCCTTGATTTCAGGGGAATCAGTGGAACTGCAAAGGTTAAAGGGCACAAGTCATCTTCCCATAGGTGTCACTCCATCAACCTTCACTAGCAGTTATTGTGGATAACAGAGAAGAAGGCTATTGGCATAAGATGTATTGTGACAACAAATAAACTCTTACCATCGGAGAGAGTGACAGGAGAATTCCAGGCCAGGGGGCCAGCTGGTGCTCTGGCATCACAGCCAGATGCTCGCAAGCACCGAGACTATTTTGAAATTTAGCCAGATGGCCTCATAGAAAAAAGTCTCTTATTTCTCTCTCTTAGTCTCTTGAAATAAACAAATGCATTTCAAGCCCTTTCTTTATTGAGTCAGGAACTTGTATCTTCTCGTTTTACTGAGGAAAATAAAGGCAAACTTCAACAGAACAGGTGGTAACTACCTGGAGTGGGGGACGGGGAGGAAGATTGCAGCAACTGACCAACAAATGTGCCTGTGAGCCACGAATAAAGCATGCACACAAAGACACTTCGAGAGTAGCATGCCATTGCCAGTTAATCTTTATATCTCAGTCTGAGTCTGACCTCAGGAGCACAATGGAACCAGTAGGGAAAAGCGGTGAGAATGGGTGTCATAAAGAGCATAGATGTTTGTTCTTTCACTAACTAGAAAACACTGCTTATTTTTTATAGTAAAAACTATAGTGTATCTAGTTTTTCTTTGTCGGACAAGACTGTGAGTAGTCTGGGTAATAAGAGAAAAGTATTACAGCCTGGTCTCCAAGTGTAATCCCCAAGAGAAAACTGTTCAAGCCCTTCCTCTAGTCCACATATCCAAAGTGCGTAAACCCAACAGAAAAGCATCTCCCACTGGGAGAATCCCTGTGAACCTCTCGAGTCTCTCAGTCACTGAAGAAGAGGAAGAAGAAGAAGACAGGGCCTGAAAATGTCATACTTTGCTGAACGCAGGAGCCGGACTAAATTCACCTCCGTTTCTCCTCAGTGCTGAGCCAAGCCGAGAACTGGCAGCGGCTACACAATGACACCCGCTCCTTGTTCCCTGTGGCGCTGGAGCAGCTGGATGACTACAATGCTAAGCTGTCAGACGTCCAGGAATCCCTCAACCAGGCCCTGGACCACGTCAGGGATGCAGAAGACATGAACAGAGTCATCTCCTCCAAGCAGAGGGAACATGAGGTACCGTGGGTCAGGCACAGACAATCTGAACTTACATCAAGAAAAAACAGTTGATGTTTAAAAAAAATTATTATATATACTATATATAATATAGTATATAATAATATTATTATATATTATATATATAAATATATAATAATTTTTTTATATAGTAATATACCTAAACACTCATATTTTAAATAAGGTTGCTTTTTGCTGTTGTAAGTCACTGCCATATCTGTACCTTGAACAGTGATATTTAGTCCTTGCTCGAGTAAGAATGAGGTCGTGGCATAGTCTGCACTCCTCCACGTGACTATACTGCTTTCTCAAGAGTGATGAGGATTCTTCACTAAACATCCACCTGCTAGAACCATGTTTCGGGTATGTGCAGGTTTCAGGAAGGTGTAATTTTTGGAAAGACATCCTAAGTAAATTTTACAGGCCACTGACAGCAGCTATAGAAAAAGAGGGTTAAACCTAAGCGGAAATCATACAAATACAAAAAAGGTGAGGAAAACATTAAATGCCAACTGCACAGATAGCTTTCTCTGATGCCCACACCCACAGGACTGGGAAGTGCAGATGGTGTGCCCATGCCAGACAACACTTGTACAGCCAACCACCACCATTAAAAAATCCATCCTGCATAGGGATGGTACAAGTAATCCTGGCCATGCCTGCAAAGCTTAGGTTAAAAACAACGTGGGCAAGAAGAAATAACCGGTCCCACCATTTTTCTAACAGGAGCAAACTCTCATTTGATTTTTGTTTGTTTGTTTGTTTGTTTGTTTGTTTGTTTGTTTGTTTGTTTTTGAGAATAATAATGGCCGGGTGGCACTGAGTGAATGTTGTATGCTTATGGTGTACAATAAACATGTAACTATTGCAGAAAGTATTGTTTGAAGATAGACCCTGAGAGTCTAGGTGCCCTGTCACTTCCTGTTCTCCTATTCCACGGTCAGTCAACCCATGACCCACCCACGCCCCAGTTCTAGCGCCTCAGCAATGTTCTGTCTGCCATCCCTCTACAATTTCTTCAGTTCTGCCCTTCGCCATTTCCCAGCCAGTTACCTTGTTTTGTTTCTCCTCCATCCTTCCTCTCCTTCAGGCCACCCTCCCCACGCTGCCGAGAGTAGCCCATCCCATAATAGCACTGGCAGCCAGTGGCTGCTTGCCGTTATTTAAAGCTCTTCCTCCTTCCTTGCCATGCGTAATGACACTATGGACACTACATCTTGTGACTGATCCAATGGGTTATAAAATAAGCTTGGAGGTTTATAATAATCATTTTCAAAAGAAAATCAAACCAACAAAAAAGCATTTTGATTCCTGTCTTGAGTAAGGGCTTGGAATGGTCCTTTCTTGGTTATAGAGCAGTATTACCATTCAGCTTTGAGGTTACATTTAAATCCACAGACAAAAGAGCCGCTCATTACTTATAATGCATCTGTAATACATCTTTAATAAATGTGGGCACAATTTGAAAAAGAAAACCATAGCAGCTCACAATCGGAAAAATCCTAAAATATTTTCATCGAGTCAACAGTTTTCACTGGCACGTTAATTTGTGCCAGGAACTGTGATGGATGGGTTAGGATTCAAAGACGAAGCACACGTGATTCCATAATAGCATGGAGCTCCTAGCTTAGAGGGAAGCTTCATCCGTTCACAGATCTATTCGCCACAATAGAGGAACACAGCTGTGTGCCTGGCATTATGGGATTGGACTGGGCCGGGTTGGTCTCTGCAGGAAAAAGTAAAGAATGGCTTGGGTATCCAGGTTTAAAAAAACAAAACAAAACAAACAAACAAACAAACAAAAAACAAGGCTGCCTTCTAGGTAGGCAGGGACTGCCTGAACTGAATGTATGAACCAAGGAAGAGCTAGAGGCAGGGCTAAGGAGACTGATGGGGCAGATCAGAGAGGTCTCCACGTGCCATGTGAAGAGCACAGACTTCTGTGGGGTGGACCCTTGCAAATGATGCTGGCCATGACTTACACTAACAAATATGGAGTAGGTTGCAAGCCAGCACACACACACATACAGCAAGAATGTGATGACGCTTACACAAGACAGGGGTATCATAACAACTCACCTAACAGTTCTAGGAGCTCATTAATGAAAACTCCCAAACTACTTAACATGGAGAGTCTTGAAATGGAGAATCAGCTTCCCAGACTGTCCCCTGCCAGACAAGGACAGGTGACAGTACCTAGGAGAACCCAAATATAAAACTGTGCCCCTCGCCATAGAAGTATGGTTTAACTGCAGAAGAAAAGGCTAAGATCCACAGTAATGTATTAGCAAACCGTACAGGGTTCTCTTTTGCAGCTGTGAGATGTCAGTCTTGGCAAATATTTTGTCTTCTGCACAGACTTTTTCTAAAGGACACATTCGAGTGTGTTGTGAGTTAATATGCCCAGCTCTCCACTGGCTTATTTCTAGGGCTCTGTAATCTCCATCACCAGTAAGAGTGGCACACAATGGACTGAAAACTAAAGCGTGGGCTTGACTAGGTGCTTCGCTAGGGCTTGGTAAATGGTGACGTGTGTCAGGACTTTGTCATGAGCAGTAAATGAACAGTGTCGCCCACGCGAAGCAACTTCAGTTCTAAAAGTCAATGCATGCCAGTCTAGCTTTTAATTACATCTTCCTTATATACACTTTTAGAAAACTCCCATGGATGTGGATACCAGGAATTTGGCATTTTAGTGATTTCACACAGATGGTAGGCCTCTTTTAGCTTGGTTAAACAAATCCTTCCACTAAGTACAAATGAACAGCGTGAGCAGAACGTTAGAAAGAGAGCAGCACGCGCACTGCATTCTAAGCCTCTGTCTGGCCTGCTTCTTTCTTCTCCTAACTAGGCGGTCAGCATTAGCCAGACCACATCCCTGCAGCCCCGGTTCCTCTCTACTCCATCTCACTGCTATTGCCCTGGAAAGGGATGTGGGGGGGGGGGGGATCCATCCTCATCTTTAGCTGACTCCACAGAACGTCTTTCATATGGCTGGCTGTCATCTGCCAGTAGGAATAATTACAGGACCATGCCATGCTACTGCCTTCTAAAAAATAACCTCTTTCCCACTGACCACTGGGGCTATTTTTCCCCCTTCCAAGTCTCTAGCTCACTCATTTCTCCCGAATCTCACTACTCATCTAATGCCTGCCTAGGCTGCTGGCCTCTGTCTCCCTCAGATTGCAACTAAATCCAGTTGTTAGGCATTTCTGATTCATCTCCTTGGAAAGGCTTCAACGACGTCAGGTACAGTTGTACATCCCTGCGGAGGATGGGGCAACTTCCTGGTCAACCTGAACCACACAGTGAGACCTTCTCTCAAGAGAAAGGCTGGTGGTGTGGCTCTGTGTGTAAGGTGCTCGCTACCAAGCCTGGACACCTGATCAGTCAACTACCAGGACCCACATAGTGGAAGGAAAGGGCCAAGTAAGGCACGTTGTCCTTTGACCTCTGACCTGTACACATGTGTGAATGAGAGAGAAAGAGAAAGAGAAAGAGAGAGAGAGAGAGAAAAATGCAATAAAATAATGTTAACAAAAGCTATTTTAAGAACTCTCAATGACTTCTTCGTAAGAAAGGCAAATTGCCCAGCTGACGGTTTCAACAGTGTCTCTTGACTCCTATACAGTATCTGCCTCCCAGATATGGAGGCCATGTAGTTTCCCCCTTTTTTCCTTTGCTCATGTGTTTTTGCCCACTCCCTTATCTAATTCTGTCTAGCCCTTAATTTAGGCTAAGTCACTCACTACATAGCATGTCTCACCCACTTACCAAAGTTCTTTCATCCTTTACATCTACTGAAGATTCTGTGAAAACTAGGGAAACCACCCACACCCACATGCCGCTCGCGTATATAGACACGTGTATGTCCACAGCCAGTGCAGTCCTGCTATGGAAAACATGGTCAGTTATTTATACAGTTGGCGTGCAAATTGAAGCAGTCCTTCTAAAGCCCAGGTTAAGAAAACGAACACCCGGGCTGGCGAGATGGCTCAGCGGTTAAGAGAATTGCCTACTCTTCCAGAAGTCCCGAGTTCAATTCCTAGCAACCACTCGGTGGCTCACAGCCATCTGTAATAGAATCTAATTTCCTCTTCTGGTGTGCAGGAAAACGGAACACTCATATACATAAAATAAATATTAAAAAAGAAGAAATGACCACCAGAAGGACCCTCCCTATTCTGCACTGATGCAGCCATAAATTATAGCTAGGAAATTATCTTTAGTGCATTTAGCATATAGTCTATGTTCCAGTTTCAAAGGTATTACTGAATGTGTAACTGTGTAACCTCTGCACGTGTGTGTATGCATGCATGTGTGAGTGTGAATGTGTGAATGTGTGTGTGCATGTGTGTGCATGTGCATATGTGTGTGTTTGTGTACCTGCAGTTCACGTTTTGTCTACCCCCACTAAAATCATAAGCACCCAAAAGGCAGTGCCCTTGCTTTGCATGGACTGTATCGTCCCAGGACATAACACAATGTCTCGCATGCATCCCGTTTTATTCATCAGCAAAAGGATAAACAAGGGCACAGAGCACCCCCACCTGCCATGTAACCCAGATATCGTTTATAAATACAACCGGTATTTACAATATAAAACTTCATCTGATATAAACCGGACCCTCACATTACTAAGTACTACTTCTGACATTCTTTTCCCTGCTTTCACATGTTTAAATGTTATAAAATTTTAATTTCTTCCAAAAGAAAAAAATTAAATATATAAAGGTTTAACTTAAAACCTAGTATTTCATTTATATAGTAGTCTTTCCTTTAACAGCAAATTGGTTTGAATAGATGAAACCTTATTGGGATTTGATTTTTTTTAATTTTCACAAAATTATACTGCCCAATTTTATTTAACTAACTAATTAATCGTAGTGCTGGGATCAAACCCATGGCCCCACGCATAGTGGGCATGTGTTGAATTGAGTAATAGAATGAAATCTGAATAATACCCCCACCCCAGATTTAAGGATTTTTTTTTCTTTGCAAAAGTATTTTATTTTTCTTTTTTCTTTTACTGAAGATAGTTTTCCTCGCATACTATATGCTGATTACGGTTCCCCTCCCTCTGCAGTTCCAACTCCTCTTTCTGTCTTTCTTTATAAAGCAAACAGGCTTCTAAGGGATAATAATAAAATATGATACAATGAGATAAAACTAAAACTAACACATTCGAATAAGACAAAACAAACAGGAAAAAAAAAGAGCCCAAGAAACAGATATAGACACAGAGGTCCACTCATTCACTACTCAGGAATCCCATAAAACCACTGACCTGGAAGCCATGATATATACAATACACATATTGGCTTTGTGGCTGGGTTGGTGTTTATGCCTTTTGGCAGCATATAGAGTGCTTTCCTGTGCCAGAGACACTACTAGCATGTAAAGACGAAGGCTCTGTCTAGGCACCAGCTCAACCTCTCTATGTTCAGTGAGTTGTACAGGTATTGTCTTCAGCAATGGGACTTTTCGATCAGTTTGTAAGGAGCCACATACTGTCTGGGCAGCAACATGGGTTGTGTGGTTCCCGTTAGACCCCTTTGGCCTACAACTCAACTAGATGTAACTGGTTCCTAAAGCTGGAAGTTTCATTTGGTGACAAGAGATGTTCAGTTGTGTCTCTGTCTCCCCATTATTTGGCAATTTCATTTAGATCACACACACACATAATATACATATGTATATATACACACACACATACATACATACATACATACATACATGCATACATACATACATACGGAATCTTCTGCTGTGTTAGGTTTCCATATGATCCCCTCATAGGACTCTTAATTTTAGCAGTTTCTCCCCACATTCCCCTCTGCATCCTCATTCTCCCCGCCCCATTTCATCCAGCCATCTCAGTAACTCTTTATCTATTTCTATTAGTTGTACTATAATTTGATGGGTCAAGGATATTGATTCTTGCAGGAGTTCTTTTATTATTCAGGATTGTTTTAGCTATCTTGTTTTGTGTGGGGGGGGTGTGTTTCCATATGAAGCTGAAAACTGTCAGTACAATATATATGAAGAATTGTGTTGGAATCTTGATGAGGATGGCATTGAATCTGTACATTGCAAATAAAGGCAACTTTGACATCTTCTTTTCCAATCTGTATCCCCTTGATCTCCTTCAGTCATCGTATTGCTCTAACTAGAAATTCAAGTACTATATTGAACACATACCAGAGAGTGGACAACCTTATCTTGTTTCTGATTTTAGTGGGATTACTTTGAGCTTCTCTCCATTTAAGTTGATATTGGCTACTAGCTTGCTGTAAACTGCCTTTATTATGTTAAGATGCATCTCTTGTAGCCCTAATCTCTCCAGGACTTTTATCACGATTTTGTCAAAGGCCTTTTTTTACATCCAATGAGACAATTATGTAGTTTTTGTCCTTCAGTTTTTATATGGTGTACAATGACATCCTCTCTCTTTTGTTTTCCTTCCATCAGAAACAACATGAGAGAGTTAAAGAGCAGATAGAAGTTGTGAGTACCTCTCTGAGTATGTCTACAGACTCTCTCATGATACCTCGGCTGACTCTTGAGGAACTTGATGAGATAATAAAGGTAAGGACATACCTCGATTGCTCAGGCTTGCCTTTATAGCAATTTTGAACAGCAGCTCAATGTCAGAGGACTCCAATTCAAGTCAAGTTAGTAGGGTTGTGAAACAGTATCAGGTATGGGGATTTCTAGTTTCTTGTATTACACAGTAGCTACTAGCACACACAGTGATTTAAATTTCAATTTTATAAGTTAACAAAAATTAGTAAATCTATTCTGACTCAGCTGTATTTCACATCCTCAAGAGCCACATGTGGCTAGCAGTTTTAATGGTACGGACACAGTAAAACCTACTAAAAGTGCCGATGAGGTTCTACCTATTCACTCTACCTAGGAAGCTTTTTAATAAATCAAACCATCCAATCAATAAATAAACTAATAAGCTAGTCAATCCTCAAAAGAAGAAGTAGAAACAGCCAATAAATACTTGGAAAAAAGTGTTCAACATTTTTAACTATCAGAGAATGCAAGTTAAAAATGCTTTGAGAATCCATCTCATGTCAATCAAAATGACTACCATCAAGAAAATGCACACTGGCTAAGAAGTAGCGGGAAAGCATCCTTTATTTACTGCCAACTGGAAAGGTAATCCTTGGCAGCCACTATGAAGTAGACCTACCATGTGAGCCAGCTGTACCATTCTTGGGTATATAACTAAAGGATAGTCAACATACCTCAAAGATACTTGCTCATCTCACACTATCCGCAGCAGATAAGAAATGAAACCAACTTGGATGTCCATCAATAGATGAATGGATAAAGAAATAAAGAGAACCGAGATCATGATGTTTTCAAGAGAACGACTAGAACTGAAGACTACTGTGTTACATGGACTATGCCAGACTCAGAAAGACAAATGCCAGATTTTTCTTTTATTTGTGCAATGTAGATTTAAAATTATGCATATGTGTATGTCTGTGTACATGTGAATATGGGTCCTGAAACTAGGAAGGGGATGATGAGAGGAGAGGAGGAGATCTTAAGGGAAGGGGAAAATGAAAGGTGTGGTGGGATCCACGTGATAAGAAAGTGGAATGGAAGGCTGTGTGGGGGAAGAAAGGGAACCAGCCAGAGAGAAGCAGGTTCACAAAGGAGGGACCTAAGGGACGGCAATAAATAAGAACAAAGTCTAACAGCATATATGTATGGAAATGCCATAATGAATCCAGTTACTTTGTTTGCCAACCCTAAAGATTGATTTTTTTTTTAATCTAGTGTTCAAAAAAATATTTTTTTTAAAAAAAGGCATGATTTTTGAAATAGGAAATTTTCAATGAAATACAATCAATGAAACCACCGTGAAATAACTGGCCTGTGTTTCTTTCCTTTGGGGGATATCAAAGTAAAGCAAGCTGGTCACCACCTCATTGCCTCTTGGCTACTTAAGTCCCAAAGCTGCTGCCTTCTCCAGCTCCCACCAAATTCCATAGCGATGAGTCCACCAACACCGTCCTCCAGAATGCTCTCCTTTCTCTCCATCCTCTTCCTCTGACCCACTCTACTGTGCATCCTAGGGCCACACCCAGATCCTGCCCTCCTGTTTACCCTCTCCCAACTCCATCTCAACCCCTCCCTTGCTAAGAACTTTCTCTTATCTCACTTAGTCTGGAACACCCAAGCCGACAACTTGCCAACTACCTCAGCCCCGCCTTCCTCGTTTATCCAGAGCCTCTTCCTCCTTTCTTTTCTCCTTCAGCAGCTGAAACTGTCAGCCTACGTGTTTCTGGAAACACCTTGAACTCCCAAGTCCACCTATGGCTGTTTATTCACATACGAATCCTAACCCTGGGTCTTCAGTAGCACAGTTACACCCAAGCACTGGACGAGACTTGTAAGATGCCTGTGTCCCTCCCATTAGCTCTGGCTGGCGACTTTGCGTCATACATCACTGGAAAATTGAAAACCAACAGGATTTCCCTCTCCTCCTTCAGTCTGCCAGCCCACCTGCTCCTGTATCTACCTTTTTCCCTTCCTCTGGAGTGTTATTCCCCATGAACCCTGGGTCACATACTCCCTTGCCCAGGAAACTTGGTTGTATGGCTTTTGTCCTTCAGTCTCCTTTATTCTCTTCTTCTTCTTTTTTTTTTTTTCAACTTTTTATTGGCTTTTTGTGAATTTCACATCATGTACTCCAGTGCTGGTAGTATAGCAAAAGCCTTGAACCAGACCAATGACTCATTGCAATGCATATTTGCAAGCAAAGAAGTGTGAGACACACTACAGCTTCTACAATGAGATATTTTGAGGGGGGGAAGGGGAGGTGGCAAGGGTGGGCAGTAGGTATGAGGGGGGTTAAGATGAATGGGATTGAAGTGCATGATGTGAAATTCACAAAGAGCCAATAAATAGTTGTTTAAGAAGGAGAAGAAGAAGAAGAAGAAGAAGAAGAAGAAGAAGAAGAAGAAGAAGAAGAAGAAGAAGAAGAAGAAGAGACTGAAGGAAAAAGCCCTACAACCAAGTTTCCAGGGCAATGGAATATGTGATCTAGGGTTCATGGCCTTAGGTGGCATCAATGGCTGCTCACATCAGCCTCACTACCCTAGAGTCTCCAGTTCTGCCTCTCTTCATTATACCCACACCCTTCTGCTTCTCCTCTTCCACTTCTCGCCACTTGCTTGCTTCTCTTAAAGACTACTGGGGTCTCTAGGTGTCTGGCGTCATCTCAGGGGGTGGGTCTTAGGAGTGCTATGCCCCACCCAGGCAGTGTTGTACCAGGAAGGATTCACCTTAGGAGATAACTTACTCTAGTATCTCATAAGAAAGGAAGGTAAAACACTACCCTTTGAAAAGGCTATTGTTGGCTTTTTTTTTAAGCCCTTTTTATCTTTGCCCCATTACTCTGTTCAGATTCATAGAAAAATGTCTCAAGTTCCAGCTGTTGTTTTACCTCCCAGCCCTGCCCTGTCTACTGAGCTCAGCCCATGAGATCCCATCCATGGCTCTGTACTGATGAAATTCTCTGCATCCTATGTGGTAAATACATTAGTGAGGACCACATACTGCTGCTGCCCTTTCCTTTCTTTGTCGTTACTGAAAAACCCTTCAAAACTGAGGGTTGTATTCTTAGCTCAGGCCTATGTGAAACGGTTTTGAGATGGACCTGGCCCTGGGCTGTGCTGGTCTCTTTCTGGAGGATGAGTGGCTTAACACTCAGCATGGAGCCCTCTTTTCCACTCTATTCTCTCTTAGTTGACCTCACTGGCTCTGATGGCTTTAAAGAATAGTTATACAAATGATCTCATCATTTACAGTATCATGTCTGACCCTGCTGTCCAAACTTTACAGACAAATGTTTATTGGACATTACAAGTCAGAAGGCCGTGTTCTGTGTCACAAAATCAGAATCTCAGCTAATGTACAACAAGCACATCAAACTTCACATATTCTGAGTAAAAGCTGCTCCCTCCCACCCTCCCTCATCTCAGTAAATGGCACAGCCCACTTGTTCAAGACTAAAACCCCCAGTGGTTCTTGAAGACTTCTTTGTGGTTGTTTGTTTGTTTTTTTTTTGTTTTTGTTTTGTGTGTGTGTGTGTGTGTTTTAAGTAATGGCTTTTTATTAAGATTTATTTATTATTTATACCGTATTCTGCCCACATGCCAGAGGAGGGCACCAGATCTCATTATAGATGGCCGTGCGCCACCATGTGGTTGCTGGGAATTGAACTAAGGACCTTTGGAAGAACAGACAGTGCTCTTAACCTCTGAGTCATCTCTCCAGCCCAAGACTTTTTTGTTCACAGGACTTTTTACCAAGACTTGTTGGCCCTCTGTCCAAAATGAACCTAGCTTCTGGCCGCTCTCTCATCTCTGCTGCTGCCCTGTCATACTGATCACCTCATGTCCCATGTGAAGCATCAAAGAAGGCTCCTAACAGATGCAGCTGCTGCCACTGTAGACCTTCTAGATGCCTTCCCAATCCATTAGCAGACACATAGCTTAAAACACAATCAGACTATATCATTTCTCCTCTTGAACTTCAAGTGGCATTTCAAATCAGAACGACGACCTGCCGTGACGCATGAGGCGCTGTGTGGCCTGGCTCTCACCCTCCTATCTGACTTACTCTCTTCCTCACTCACTCCACAGCAGCCCATCGAACTCGTTTTCAGAAACGCCCTACCTAGTCCTCCCTCAAGACCTTTGCACCTACTGTCCTTAGGTCTTTAAGTGACTCGTATCTTTGTGACTATTTGATCCAAGAGGTCCTTTTACCTCCAACCACTATCCACCCCATCCTAACATGTTGCATTTTGTTCAAAATATCTTTTGCTTTCTAAAATTAGCTTGTCCACTTATGTGATCGTTGTTGGCCGGCTGCACCTTCCCCCTCAACTGTAGCCCTTGAAAGCAGCGACTGTGTCCTGTGTTCTCCCCAAGCGTGTTGGCCATGGAGTAGGCATGCAGTAGACATTTGTTAAAGGAAAAATGAGATACTGGAATGGCAGTGATATTTTTTCACTGTGCCCAGCCAAGTGGCTAAAAGCTTAATATAACTTCTAAGAAATAAATTTTTGTGTGTTAGGAATTGTGCCCCCATCTGGAGACACAAGAACAAGCTGAGCTCAGATCCTGACTCCTAAGCATTTGCGACGTCATGTAAGAGTTTGTAACATCATTGAGTACAGTCTTGAGAATAATCATGTACAGTGGTTGCAATAGTGTGAGGGTGCACAGCAGACCTGTGGGAACACTAGCTCACCCAAGAAGTGAGGAGCTGCTACAGAATGGGAGATATAGTTGAGCTGGAGTCAGAAAGACAAGTAGAACTCCAAGTAGGTTCCCACAGCTAAGAAAGGAAAATTACTCCAGATTGCAAAAATACTATCTACAGTGGCCAGGAAAAAAAAAAAAAAACCATACAGCGTTAAAACCACCAGTTAGACAAGGTTGGGCTATGAGATATAGTGGGGAAAATGATTAATCAGCAGAGAAAGATAAACCATACAAGTACAAAGGGAAAAGCAAGGGGCTGATTCTGGGGCAGGAAATGATATAGCCATCACTTTCCTGTAGGATGGTGGAAACTAATAAAAATCCAGAAAGATGCAATTCATAGAGAAATACTGACCACCCAGGCAAATCACCTCAGTGCCCCTCACACTGTGCTCTGTGAGGAGGGAAGACTTACTTTATTGATAAGTTTAGGAAGAACTGTACAGGCCCTGCTCCACTCCTCCCTCTTCTCGGATGGAAGTTGAAGGCAGAAAGCCTGTTTCCTTGTGTTATTCTGTGAGAGAGTTCTTTGGGCACAAGGGCCCCTGAGGGTCACACTGCCTGACCAGGTAGATGAACTGTCCATCTTAGATCGAGTACCAGTTACCAGTTGGCCGAGACTTGGCAGTGTGCTTTCAAGCTGCACAGAAATATAGGGCAACATGCTCGGTCTCCGTATTAATTTATTTTCCAACTTGTGTGGAAATTGGATGCTGGGAAGCAGGGCTTTCTGCTGGAAGATTTCCCCAGCGAAACTGACTATGAAGGGACTAGAAAGGTGGAGCCCTAACGTACTGTGCAGATAACAGAAGCTGTATATTTAGTTTCCCTTTTAGAAAGGAAATAGAGCATGTCTAAATGACAAGGAAGCTATCCGAGAGGAAGTGGGTGAAGCCGAGGGAGTACACAAATCCTCCTTACAGTAGTTAAGCTTGAAATTGACAAGAAAACGATCAATTGTGTTGTTGTCTGGGGAAACCATCCTACGTTTCTCTAAAGTCAATTTGTTCTTCTTTAGAATGCGTCTGGAATCTATGCAGAAATAGACGGAGCCAAAAATGAGCTGCAAGGAAAACTTTCTAACCTAAGTAGGCTCAGTCATGATTTAGTCCAAGAAGCCACGGACCACGCGTACAACCTTCAACGAGAAGCTGAGGAGCTGAGCAGGTACCCTCCCAGCTTTAGAGCTGTAAAATACTGCTGACATGGGCCGAGTGAGACATTTGTATTCAATTCCACAGCAGGGTCACTAGGATACACAAGTAGGTGAGGGCTGGCTTTGCCTGATTGCAGCTTTGTTTGTGAACTATTTCCTCGGAGCCAGTCATCTTTTTTTTTTTTTTTTTTTTTTTTTTTTTTGCAACTGTTGCTGGGAGACAATTTTTTTTTTTCTTCTTCTTCTTTTTCAAAAGTCTCTGAGACTAGAAATCTTCGGACAAGGTGCAAATGAAATCTGTTCCACGATTATTAATAAGTGGCTGAGGCAAGAAATCAAACCCTTTACGGGTCTAATGCTACCACCATCACCTGCTTATTTCATAGACAGCATTTACTTTCCATACTCAAAGCTGGCTGGATGTTAGCAATGCAACCGACTCCTGGTGAATACTCAACTTTCTGCAGTGCCCAGCAGGAAATGTTTGATTTTGCTCCTGTTAAGAGAAAAATCAATTGACAATTTCCCTCACAGTACCTAGAAAAAGAGTGGCATGTCCTTTGAGCACTAAATTAATGTTAATTGAAATGTATCGAAAGATCACGATTGAATTCGTGACCCTGAAATGGGTAGATGATTGGATCATTATAGGGAACAAACACCCAAAAATGTCAAGGTGAAGAACTGAGATTAATGTCTGCCCCAAACACATATCTTTTTTTTTTTTTTTAATACCTCTTCACCAAAATTTTTAAACATCCTCCCAGACTGAGTGTCTTATTTAGGGTTTCTATTGCTTGGAGGAGACACTGCGACCACAGCAACTCTTATAAAGGAAAACATTTCATTGGTCCTGGCTTATAGTTTCAGAGATTTAGTCCATTATCATCCTGGCGGGAAGCATGGCAGCATGCAAGGCAGCCATGGAGCTGGAGGAGGCAAGAGTTCCAAATCTTGATCCACAGGCAGCAGAAGGAAGAGTGTCTTCCACACTGGGTGGAAATTGAACATAGGAGACCTCAAAGCCCCCTCCCACAGTGACACACTTTCTCCAACAAGACCACATCTACTTCAACAGGGCCACACCTACTCCAACAAGGCCACACCCACTCCAATAAGGCCATGCCTACTCCAACAAGGCCACACCTCCTGATAGTGCCACTCACTATAGGCCAAGCATGCAAACACTTGAGTCTAAAGGGGCCATACCTATTCAAACCCCACTTGGGGGGTGGGGAGGAAAGAAAGGAGAAAGAGGAGAAAGATGAAGGGAGAGGAGAGAGGGAGGAAGAGAGAAAAAAGAAAGGGAGGAAGGAGACAGAAAACATGGAAGCTTATAGCATCGGCAGTGCTGATGTGTTACGGTATTATATTCAGTTTGGTGTCATGTCCTGAGGAAATGTGATTTTAATGAAATCAATAAAAGAGACTTAGATAAAAAATGCCAGTTTTAGTGAGAATGCATATTGATTATTAGTTTTGAGCCATCCTCTGGCTCTCTCGCCATTCCTTCATCTTTACAGGAGTCATGTCCCACTGGCAGTTGCACACAGCACTTTTCTTTAAATGTCACTGCAGCTGCCTTACAGCAAGGCTCCATGGGAGCTACCCTTTGCTTGCTCCACAGCCACGAATGTCAGTCACCCTGACATCATACTTCCAACTCAAGCTACTCATGCAGACGTTCAAAACTTCCCGCTTAAAATGTAAGGACTGAAAATGACTCAAACCTGGCTAATGGACATACTTCCTTTTTTTCCCTGGTATGGAGCTTATGTTGTTTTGTTTTAATTTGTTTCAAAGTCTCCTGTAGCCCAGATTAGACTAGCTTTCAACTCTGTATAGCCAAGGGTGACTTTGAACTTCTGATCCTCCTGCCAAGGGCTGGGATTAAAGGTGTGTGCTGCTATGTTACTATATGCATTGTTGGGGATCAGATCAGGATTTTATGTGTGCTAGGTGCCTTGTTTGTATTCGCTTGTTTTGGCATCTTGGACATGATCTTGGGGTCTTATTCTGCAGCCTAAGCTGACTTGAAACTCATGCCAATCCTCCTGCCTCTGCCTTCTGAGTGCTGGGATTACAGGCATGATCTATCTCCATTGTTTGTTTGTTTGTTTGTTTGTTTGTTTGTTTTCTTCATATTTTACTCTTGGAGCCATTTATAAGGAGAGGTCACAGGGAAGAAAGGTAGAGAGTGTTTGGAAGAGACTCGTCTCTATATCACATGACTCTTGCCAAGGTTGATCCCTTTTCTCTGTCAAAATTAAACTGTTTCATGACCACAATATAATAAAGACAAAAATCACCTTATTGTCTTCATTTTTTTTCCTGCTGATTTGAAAAATGAAAATGAACCATCTTTGTGGATCCCTACTGTGTCCATTGGGAAAGTCAGCTCTGCAACAAGGGAGACTGGTGGATATAGTAACTGAGGAAACACAGAAAAAGTTGCTCGGCCTGAGAACAAACTGGGCCCGGGCCGGATGGAAGAGGCTAGGCTAGGCAGAGCCAGTTGTTGTTTGACAGGGATGGATGGACAAAGCTATGACTGTTTGGGACTGAGAGAAACTAAGGAATTGCTAGAGCCAAGAGTCAGCCAACCTGAAGCATTTAGGATGAGCTGTGGAAATCTGAGTAGAGCTTATACAATAGAGGGTAGCAAGATAGTGATTAGCCAGGCATGGCAGTACAGAGCTTTAATCCTAGCATTCAAGAGGCAGAGGCAGGCTGAGTTCAGAGCCAGCTTTATCTACATAGTAAGTTCCAGAACAGCCAGGGCTATGGAGAGAGGAGAGAGAAAGAGAAAGAGAGAGAGAGAGAGAGAGAGAGAGAGAGAGAGAGAGAGAGAGAGATATTATTGTTCAGAAATCTGAATGTCATAATCCAGTTTCCAAGTCCAGTTCAGAAATGGTCTAAGTGTAACTGTAAATCCTGAAGTTCAGGAGATGCAAGCACAGGATCCCACTCATTTGCATGGTTGGTCCTTGCTATGCCTTAGAAGATGTGTGGCTATTAGCCTCTGTGTGCGGCAACACCCAATGTGTGATAGGTTCTCAGTGAATATTCCGTGAACCCTACCCAAGCTAAGAAGACATAATGCTGAGAACATGGTGTTTCAGGACAGGGGTTGGGGGAGGGGGCAGGTAGACTGATCTGGGCTGCCTGAGAAAGCAGACAAATGTTAGCTGACCACTGTGTGCCTGGCACACTCTGCACCGTTCCCGGGGGAGGGGAGCCTAGGCTAAAGTAACAGCTCTGGGTAAGGAGTAGGAATCTGCATTGTGGCTACAGGTCTTTGTCCAACCTGCACCACTTGAGTAAACTTTGGCATGAAGAGAAATGAGGGGACACTTAAAATCCCCATTCCCACTTTCAGCAGCTACTGCCAAGCAGAAGCTGCCATTGGCCAAAACGGGCTGACACCTTGTAGGCAGCACAGAGAGATGAGTGCAATCATAATATAAGCCAGAAAGGTTCAGAAAAAAATTTCCAAGACAACAGGAAGGAGGCATCTGTGATCCCAGATGTGCCCGGATGATTCCCGAAGCATGTCCCCATTTCCTACGGAAGTAAGAAGAAGTGACAAATTCATTTATTAACAGGAATCTGCACAGTTCAGACATGAACGGGCTGGTGCAGAAGGCTTTGGATGCATCCAATGTCTATGAAAACATCGCCAATTATGTCAGCGAAGCCAATGAAACGGCAGAGCGTGCCCTGAACATCACTGACCGGATTTATGACGTGAGTAGCCCTTTACCTCAGGGCTTGTTGGCATAGTGTCTCATATCACTCTGACTTTTCTTCTTCATATTTTTATTAACAGATTCCTATTGTTTTTCTTGTTTTTTTTTTTAATACAAAAATACCATTATGTCTTGTTATTATTTGCTGCTGTTCTTCCTCCTCCCCAATTCTTCTTTCTTCCACTAAGTAGTTCCCTTTTGTTTTCATGTGTGTGTACATTAGAATATATATAGGTATATATATTATACGTTATACATCAATATACATAGTGTGTAGTGCGCGTGCACGTGCTTGCGCGCATGCACACACGCACGCGCGCACACACACACACACACACACACACACACACACACGTTTTCTAACCCTGACCTTTCAATGAAAAATTTAAACATCAAGAAGGTCAGGAGCACTAATAGCATCGTATGCCGTAAAGGTTTGGGGTTACAAGTTCATCAGGATGAGTCCAGCTAGCAAACGACAATCCCTTTGTAGGGGCTGTTTTCTTGGCGGGCTGTTTAGTTTTTCATTTTCTTTATGCCAAAGCCTCCAGAGAAAACATCGGCAGGCTAGTGTCTCCTAATACCAAAGATGTCTTAGGATGCTTTCCTCTTTTTTCTTCTTGTTTCAATTCAAATTATTTATCCAGTGCTTTCTTTGTGACAAGCCTCGGCCAAAGCATTCTCCAAAATTTGCTGAACTGTCCTGGGGGGGTAGGGGGGAAGGTTGGGGGTTTAACTTTGAAAATGCCAAAACATGTTCTCCTTTCTGCCTCTGTTCTTGCTTCCTAGCTATGAACGTGAAGCTGTATGAATTTCGCTTGGCGGGTAGCAGACAAGTGACACCATTTAAGTCTGAAACCATGAACAGGCGGCATTTCTCCAGCGGCTCTGACCCTCTCTGACCACTTGTTTTGCAGGCTGTCAGCGGGATCGACACTCAGATCATTTACCATAAGGACGAAAGTGACAACCTTCTCAATCAAGCCAGAGAGCTGCAAGCAAAGGCGGATTCTAGTAAATATCTCATTTTCTCCTCCTTCTGATTCATTGCCACCTTTTACAAACATAAACAGACTCCTAAAACCTAGGCTTAAGGAGTAAATATTTCACAAAATAACATATCAGTGCTTTATAATCAAAGTCACAAGACAGCAGACTTGATATTTCAAAGTAAATTATGATGGGAAAAAACAGCTTCCATGTGGGAAAACTTCATCGAAATATATTCCTACCCAACATATGGTACAAATTTGTACTAATCAAAAGTGATGGCTAACAGAAACATCACAATTCTGATATTCAAGGAGGTAAAACCATAAAATACACTAAACACTAAAACTGTGTTTCCCATAATTTGATCTTCCTTTAATCGCCCAGAAGAGCCTCTAGATTTTTGGAGTGAAGGGAGGGTATCATCCCTGTGGGCGCTGGCTGGGGCGAGTGGATACATCACCCCAGTGAGGGCCGACCGAGATGACTGGAAACCACGAGCCACCACCGGCTTGGTTCTGCCATGCTACAGCTCGTTTGCCACAGCAGACAGTTGTGGATAAGCCCAATGGACACATGGAAAGAAGCTTTCCCCACCGCTAGGAAAGCGACAGTGCTAAAAATGGGACAGGGCAGGACACAGTGAAACACTGCAGTCCTTTTAAACAGCATGGGTAACAACTGAATGGACCAAGAATGCCATCAAATGGTCCTCCTTTCTGAGGTCATGGCCTTATTCCTGGGGCTATTTGACTAGTGAGTTGGAACACTTTTATCAGCTGACTTCTAACTGTCACCAGAAAACAAATCGAATTTGAAACGGAGAATGTCAGGAAATTTTATCAGAGCAATTAATCTCAAGTCAACCATTCATTATCTTTGTGTCCTCTTCTGGAAAAAAAAAATATATATATACAAAGAAATGAGAGCACTTTGATTTTCACATTCTGGGTGCTTAGTACCACACGGCAACTGCTATTTTGTGCTTTCTAGATAGACAAAGGTAATAGAACATTATTAATTTTCTCTGTCCTAATTTATCACATAATTTATATTAATGTCTCAGAACTAACTCTGAATATGCTTTCTGGAAATTAATGAGGATACTAGTAGTAAAAGAATTGGGATATTAACAACAAACTAATTTAAAGATTTATTTATTTAATGTATATGAGTGCTTTATCTGCATGTACACCTGCAGGCCAGAAGAGGGCAGCAGATCATATTATAGATGGGAATTGAACTCAGGACCTCTGGAAGAGCAGGTGGCTCTCTTAGCCACTAAGCCATCTCTCCAGCCCCAGCAAACTATTTTAAAAGCTAACTGCTGCCAAATCTGTGGACTAATTTTGTTTCTCGAGTGGGGAGGGCCAGCCTATGTCGATCCTTACAATATAGTCTCTTAAAAGTTTGTCGGCTGTGCCCACGTGGTCTCAGTGAATCCTGCCATCATTGTATGGCTGAGAGCCTCCTGAAAACAACTTTCCTGTGTGGAAACAGCATGTCCTCAGAGTCCATTTTATATACAATGAATCTACGTCACCTTCTTCAACTGTTCGGCAGATCTGCTCACATGTTTCATGATCTCTTTGTTTTGGATTAAGTTCCTTCCTGTGTACAAGGGACAGCATGAAGAAGTTAGGACCTGTGACCCTAAACTTGATAGGACTCTCTGCTTTTGGCGGTAGCCACGTTTGTGATATAAATCCGGGTTTCCCTCTAGACAGTTACATTCTAATTCCAGGGCAGGGCTTCTCTGTCTTCAAATGGCTTCCCGTGAGAAGTAGTCTTTTCTTTCTCAGTTTCCCTTCTTTTTCCTTGTCTATAACAAAGATGTGATGATCTATAATCAACTGGAGAAAGTGCTGTTTTGCCATAATCTTCTGAAAAGACAACAGTCTCTTCCATCAGGAAACACTTGCAAGCAAAGCATTTCCTTTTATAAATATCCAGCCCCAAAATAAATTCTCCTCATATTTTTATCAAGAGTCCCAAAAAATGTAGGGTTCAATGAAACAGCATTTAGCGTAGTCACGGGCCCCAAAAACAAGAGCTGAAAGCACTTTTATATATGGAAACCGGAAACTTAAAAAGATAGAAAGGGAGGTTCATTGTCATTAAAAAACGTATGTTAAGTCACTCTTGGAATGCTGGGAAATTCTCAGAAACCTAGAGGAAATAAGTGAGCGATTATTCCTGGTTGCGCTGTACTTGGTGACAGTAGAGCAGTGAGGCTCCACCTTGCATATATCCACTATACAGAGCAGTAAGCACTGGAAGAGCGAGCTGGAAGACATGGAGGAGACAGGGCCCTGGGGGTGGGGGTGGGGTGCAGAATACATTTTTAGAAATGCCTGGAGGAAACAGAAGAAAAGAAGCAGTGGGGCAACTAGTTCACTATCCGTCAAGAAGTATAAATTTCTTCATGCTTTGGAAGTAACGCAACACAAGCCAAAACCAGTAGTCACCGGGACAGCTTGGCCTTCAGTTCAGATAAAGAGACAAGAGCTTCACGCCCCACTGGAATTTGCTCAGGAATAACCCCAGTTCGGGAACCACGCCCAGAGCGTATCTTCAAGAAAAAAATAAATATATAAAAATCTGTCTCAGGTGATGCACAGTAAGTGAATCGAGGCCAGTTAACTCAGACGTTTAACTCTCTCCAGGTTCCCAATGAATTCTCCAAAATGTTAGGGAAGAAATGGCACCACTTTCATAACAAACACTTAGAAATAATAGTGAAAGAAATATGCTCCCACTTGTCCTATAAAAGCCAACAAAATGTAACTATCAAAACTTCAGAAGAGCCGGGCGTGGTCACGCACCCCTGTAATCCCAGCACTCATGAATCACAGAGGCAGGCAGGTCACTGTGACTTCAAGGCTGGCCTCATCTACAAAGTGAGTCCAGGACAGCCAAGGCTACAAAGAGAAACCCTGTCTTGAAAAATACAAAAATATAAATAAATAAACAAACAAACTTCAGAAGGACACAGGAAAGGGGGAATGCAAGCCAACTTTTCTTACAGATACAAATCCTAACCGTCCAGGTGTGGTAGCTCATGCCTGTAATCTCAGCATCCCAGAACCAGGTCAAGGCCAGTATAGGCTAGAGAATAAGACCCTAGTTCAAAAACAAATGTTAGGAAATCAAATCCACAATGTATAGAAATGGCAGCATAGGATGGACAACATAAGTGTATTACAGGATTGCAAAGGTAGTTTATTACTTAAAATTTTGTAGCTCACTATATTTGCAGACTACAGAAGAAAATTCGTATAGTATCTCACTATCCATGGGGAATTTTTTTTTAATTTACTTTTTCATTTTTGTTTGTTTGATTTGTTTTTTTTTTTAAGACAGAGTTTCTCTGTGCAACATCCCTGGCTGTCCTTCACTCGCTTTGTAGACCAGGCTGGCCTGGAACTCATAGAGATCCTCCTGCCTCTGCCTCCCAAGTGTTGGGATGAAAGATGTGGGCCACCACCACCTGGCTTAAATTTTTTATATATATTTTTGTCATATTCTTCCCCTCCTCCCACCCCTCCCAACTCACCCCCTTCTTACCGACCTCACCTCATTAAGAAAACAGCACCCATCCAATAAACTCTTAGTAAACAAAGAACAGAAAGAGATTTCCATAATCTAATAAAGAATAATAAAATAATATTCAGCAAATATATTCTTAATAAAATATTAAAAGGCTTTTCCAATAGGACTGCAAACAAAGACAGGCTGTCCCCATTACCAATTCTACACATAAAAATGTAGGTTAGTTTTTAAAATAGCTGGAAGTTAGCATTTTAAGATAACACTGTTTTCAAGAGCGTCAAATACCTAGGAGGGAAAATTAATAGAATTTAGTAAGTGTGCTACATATAAAACTAAAGTACACTACTAAAGGACAATAAAGATACCCTACAACAGAATTCATTATTTTGTGCAATTAATATGCTTTAAAATATTTAAGGAGAAATTTAAAAAACAATAGATTCCTTGTTCACTGAAAGAAAGACTCAACTTTGGAAAACAGAAAATTCTACAACACATATCTACAGGTGCAATACAGTGCTAGGTGAGACACTGTAGCCCTGTGGATACATAGACACAGTAATTCTGGAATTTCATCAAGAAGAGAGAGAGATTTCCACTAGCCAATCTTGAAAAGTAAGAACAAAACATCTAAACAATAGCATTTGTACCTTTATATGTATAATACATATAACAACATAATCAAAGAAAAATAAAACAACAGAGATGTTGCCTGAAAGAGAGAGGAAAGGGGACAGCGATATCAGGACATGATAATTCGGGAATGAAGATGGCCAAAGGACATTATTACACACGTGTGAAATTTCATAATGAAAGCCATTGCTTTGTGCAACTGGTAAATGCTCATGGAAATGGAAAAGGATCTCAAGACTTATAACTTCATAGATATCAAAACAAACATATAAAAGATTATAGTGCTTTGTCATTTCTTTTGGGAGAATTTAAAACCAGAAAATATCTTCGCTCTTATGCACACACTTCCCAACACACACACAGACTGGACAGATAGGTCAGCAGGTCAGGGGACATACTGTTCTTCAGCAGGTCAGGGGACATACTGTTCTTCAGCAGGTCAGGGGACATACTGTTCTTGCAGAGGGTACAAGCTTGACTCCCAGTATGTCCCTCTGGTGGCTCACAATCTATAGCCTGAGCTCCAGGGAAGCCAATGCCCTCTTCTGGCTTCTGTGGACACATACTTTCACATACACATACCCCACCCGGCACAAACATATACACATAAATAAAAATAAAATAAATCTTTAAAGCCAGATACTCCAAATAGTGGTCACCTCCAGCTAACCATATACAGAGCCCAATGGAGCCTGCTGGGTGCCCATAATGTTCCATCTTGATGACATCCATGTAGCTGTATTTTATGGTCACTGTGTGAAAATTCATCAAGCTGTGTATATGTGATCTGTGCCATTTCTTAGGTGCATAACACATTATTTATAAAAAAAAAAAAATTTACTGACACACCTGAGGGGTAGGTTGGGGAGAGGGGACAGAATCTCTTAAAACCAGGTATCACCATATGGATAAATATCTTTTTTACTCTATCATTTGTGCTGCTAGATTTTATTAGTCACAGCCTTGCTCTGGTTCTCAAAAAAAAAAAAAAAAAAATTAGCATCGTGGCATCCTAAGTCTCTCCCAACTTGTGTCACAAGTTTTCTGCTGTCTCATACCTCTAATTCTAAATGCCATTTTCCAGAACTGACCGACTGCTCCTAGTGCCAGACTATTGCTTATGTCTCCACGATACAAGTCAGAGGTTATGTCGTTGAGATGGAGACTTCTCCCAGGCATCGTGGACCTCCTGGTATACATTCCTCTGCTTCTTCCCCACAGGTGACGATGAAGCAGTGGCTGACACCAGCAGGCGTGTGGGAGGAGCCCTGTGGAGGAAGGAGGCCCTCCGAGACAGACTGAATGATGCTGTTAAGCGACTACAGGCAGCAGAGAGAGGTGAGGAGGATGCAGAACTTCAAGGCCCTGTGTCTCTGTGCGCTGTTTGTAAAACGACCTTGCAAGGGGGGGGGGGTGGGGGGCTGGGTGGCTCCTTGTTTTATCAAATTCTTTCATTCGCTAGGGTGTCTGTTCTCTCATAGCAAAAGAAAATGTTTGTTACTATCCACAAACTACTCTTAGAAATAAAGCTGTAGCCTTATCACCCAGACACGAGCGTTAAAGCATGGGTATTTTCCTCCAGCCTTTACTCTGTGCCTGCATGCACGTGTCTAGAGGTGTTTGAATAGGACCGTGCTGTTTATATGCCTGGTGCCCTCTCCTGTGAACATTCTCCCTTGCTAACAGTATGCCCTAAATTTGGCCACCGGATCTCTCTGGTCCCCAGTGTAACCAGCATCTTTCTGGGTTTTTTTTGTTTTGTTTTGTTAATATTTCTTTATTTATGTTTACAGTGTTTTGCCTACACGTACAGTTGCACACCAGGAGAGGGCACCAGATCTCATTATAGATGGTTGTGAGCCACCATGTGGTTGCTGGGAAGTGAACTCAGGACCTCTGGAAGAGCAGACAGTGCTCTTAACCGCTGAGCCATCTCTTATCCCAGCACCCTTCTGTTATACGTCAGGTTACTCTCATAAATTAGCAGGGAGATCAATGCAGCAAATGGAGAAACAAGAGTGCTTCCCCCACATAATCTGGGTCTCTAGTGGTGTATTGAAAAGCTGTAATTGGAAGCAGATGTATCTTCCTGGACATAGCAAAAGTTAAGACACTGTTGCTGGATATGGGTATTTTGATGACATGAGCTCTTGGAACCCAGGAGCTCTGTCCAGGAGAGTGCGCATGCTCAGAGAAGCCTTATCAGGGATACTGATGACAAAAGTTTGCTGGACTCAGCTGTGGCAATCAGAGCCACATTAACCTTCCAGCTGAAGAGGATCCTGAGGTTTGTCAGGCCCTGGAAACTTACTCCAGTGGGCGTGGCTAATAGGAGAGCGATCCAGGATTCAAACGCATGTCCAGCAGGATCCAGAGCATGGCAGATTAAGCAAAATGCTTCTCCATTTTCAAAACGTGAAGTTAAGACATCAACTAAGTAATTTTATTACAAAAGTAACACATTAATTACCCTATGGGAAAAAATGTGAAAAGCCAGATCAGAGGTGGGAAATAGAAAAAAAATAACCTATAATCCCATCATCTAAACAAAATGTGTAAACTTACCTGTCTTCATTTTAAATATGCAGTAAGTTTTGTGGGTGAGTGGGTGTGTATGGTGTATGCCTCTCTCTCTCTCTCTCTCTCTTTCTCTCTCTCTCTCTCTCTCTCTCTCTCTCTCTCTCTCTCTCTGTGTGTGTGTGTGTGTGTGTGTGTGTGTGTGTGTGTGTGTATGAGAGGGGGAGGGAGGGAGAGACGGAGCACAAGCTCCTGTCAGAGCACCACTGTGCACTCTGAAAGTGCAAGAACAACCTGAGGAATTGGCCCTCATTGTCTACGTTGCTTAAACAAGGTCTCTAGTTCCTGGAACTCCCTTTGTGAAACAGGCTGGCTTTGACCTTCCCTTGACCCTCCTGCCTCTACCTCAAGACGGCTGGAATACAGTCATGTCTGTCTACACCTGGCTGTTTTATTCTTGTTTTTTGTGAGGTAGGGTCTCGTCATGTAGCCACAGCTGGCTTAGAATTTAGGCTGGGTCCATACTGTGGTGCTTCTTGCTGCCAGCTGGCTCCCAAGCTTCCAGGTTATATTCCCATCTCTGCTGGCCAACTAGCTGGAGGAGACTTGGCTTATAGATGTGCACAAGCACATCTGGCTTCCTGTGCATTCCAGGGAATCCCAGCCTCAGTGTGTAATGATTTATTTTTTCATGAAAACTGGATCTTAACATTAAAGCTTTTCTGAGACGTGTTTTCTTTGGGAGAAAAAAAAAATCCCTTTGCTCATTAATTTATTTCTCTACTAAATGTAGCATCATTTCTATGGCAAGAATCTTCTACAAGAATTACTTTTCCATGAAAGGAAGAGGTTTTTATGATGAGGTTCAGATGCGAACATCATAGAAGCTGAAATGTCGTGTGTATTTTCTGTCGCTTTCTAACCAGATTGCTACCCTAAGGAAAGTCCTATCGGGTTTTTGTTGTTTTTGTGGTTGTGGTTGTTGTAGTTGTTCTTTGTTGTTATTGTTTTGCAATTTACTCCTTAATTTAAAAACATTTTAAGTAAACATATCAACGCTGTTTATCATATCCCAGTTCCCTTAATGTGATAACACAGTTGTCACATATTTTAAAAGTCTTAAGTCTTTTTTCACAGACCCAACCTTGAGGTCTGTTTCACCCCAGTGTTTGGAAGGATGTCAGTGCTCTCCAGTGAAGGGAATGCCCATCTTCTCTGTGTGCAGGGGATGCCCAGCAGCGCCTGGGCCAGTCCAAGCTGGTCATCGAGGAAGCTAACAAGACAACAGTGGCCATCCAACGGGTCACCACCCCGATGGCTAGCAACCTCAGCAACTGGTCGCAGAACCTTCAGACTTTTGACTCGTCAGCATTCAACACCGTAGTGGACTCTGCTCGGGATGCAGGTACGATTTACAAGCTTTGCCATGTGGCCTGCCTGAAGACCCAGCCAGCAAACTCTGCACAGCATCCAATAAGCGTCCTCCATTTGCTTCCTTGTTTGGAATGCAGTGAAAATAAGTTTAGAAAAAGAGAAACGTTTGACTCGGCTCATCTAAATATTTATCTAGAGTCTACATTTATCTAGATCCTAGACGCCTACATATGTGCCTGCATGAAATGCATGTAAATTTCACATAAATGTACAGATAGATGCATCGGCAGAAGTAATATCATAGTTAAATTGGTGACGTAGTTTTTTATTATGTGGCAGCAACTATAATGATAGCAAATATCTTTATCAGTGTAAGGCTGATCCTTTATCATAAAACTTTAATAAAATCTTAGTGTAAATAACTTCAGCAAAATACTAGTAAGTGGCATTGACTTTACTAACTGCCACTTGCATTCCATTCACCTGGGAGATTCAGATCACTGCCAATAAATATCCACTCTGCGTCACAGCCAATTCACATATACAATTTTATAGCAATGAAAAGTAAGTCTATTGATGTCTACCTAATGTAGTTTTGTAGATATACTTTAAAAGTCCCATAATAACAGAGAACTATTTTTTCCACTCTCACATTTTTATTCAGAATCTTCCTGATCTTTCAGACATCAGTGTCTGCCAGTGTCATGGCAAATCATGACTGAGGTTGTTAGACACTCCCTGAAAGCCATCCTCCAGAGTAGCTTACAAAACACCTCTGTGTTGAAAATGGTCGTGGATCTATACCGGGTCTGTCTGGGGGGCGGGGCGCAGTATACATGTTAGTCAGTGTTGGCACTTATCAAAGCACTGCCTTGGGAATATTCTCTGCATAATGTATTAAGTTTATTTTCATCTTTTTTTCATTTGTCCTATCAAGTTGTCTGTCTTAGTTATGCTTTCCTTTGCTGTGAAGTGACTCTATGACCATGGCATTTAATTGGAGCTAGCTTACAGTTTCAGAGGGTTAGGCCATTGTCCTCCTGGCAGGAAGCATGGCAGCATGCAGGCAGACTTGGACCAGAGAAAAAACTGAGAGTTGTGCATCTTGACCCTCAAGCAGCAGAAGAAGACTGGCCCACTAGGGCTAGCTTGAACATAGGAGACCTCAAAGCCCATCTCCACAGTGACACACTTTCTCCAATGAGGCCACACCTACTCCAGAAAGGCCACACCTTCTAATAGTGCCACTCCCTGTGGGCCGAGCACACAAACACTTGAGTCTATGGGGGGCTATCCCTATTCAAGCCACCACACTGTCATACTAAGCATCCAAAGATGGCACCGATTGAAATTGTCTCCAGCTATTGCATTTTTCTCAAATAGTATTTAGTGGTTTAAAACAAGTAAACTCAACAACATACCATAATGTAAGAGACTTTAGAAAGAGCCTGTAAGAGGAGGATGAGAAGTCTGTCTTACATACCTTTCCATAAGCAGAATTTTAATGTAATGGCTTAAATATGTTTTATTATTTTCCCTCTTTACAGATTCACTATAGTATAAAATGGCTACTGGAGTCAGCACTACACTAGGCTAAATGAGTGGGAATGAGTGGCCTGCCCTAGCCTCTTTTTCTTTTGATGTCCCCTTTAATTGTCTCTTAATGTACAGGGACTATTTTGTTCTCAGAATGTGGTCCAGAACCTTAAAAAGCAGAGAGGAAAAAAAAAAAGAGGGGGGTTGGGAGGGAGGGATGGAAGAAAGGAGGGAGGGAGAGACAAGAAAGGGGTAAAGAAGAGAGAGATTCCATGCAGTCTAGGCTTGCCGTGTCCCCTTGGCTGGGCCCTCATCTGGGGCTGCAAAGTTGCCCTCCCTCTCACTAAGGCAAAGGCTCCTTTGCTGTGTCCTCCTGGTCTCTTCCATCTAACTCCACCTCCACTGTTAACAGCAGCCAAGCAGTATAATGTCCATGTAGACATCCTGGAAAACACCCTGCTTATCTTTCACCAGTAAAGTTCTTTTCACCGGTTATATCAGTCTGTGTGGAACTCACACTGTATTAAAGGAACGTCTGTATGTTGGTCATGGAGCCTGCCCTTTAGAATGTGCATTCTAAGTCAGCACGTACCACATACCATTTACAAATCAGTACGTGCTCTACATGTCACAACAAAAAAAATAAAAATAAAAAAACACATAGACTGGATTATGCTCTGAGCTCTACTCTTAACTTTGAAAGGTTAAAAATGATGTCCAGTAGACCTGAGGTCATGGTCACTGGCTCTCACTTGATTCTTAAAATATAGTTAATATTCAAGTGGTTTGTTTTCCTTATTGCAGTAAGAAATCTCACGGAGGTTGTCCCCCAGCTCCTGGACCAGCTGCGTACTGTAGAGCAGAAGCGGCCTGCAAGCAATGTTTCCGCCAGCATCCAGAGGATCCGAGAGCTCATTGCTCAAACCAGGAGTGTCGCCAGCAAGGTACGTGATGGCATCAGTCACCTGGGAATGATAGGGAAATGGCATAAGCTCCAACCCCTCGGCAGCTCCCGAGGCTCAGCGCCTTCCTTCTATATTATTTATCAGAGTCACGTGAGATGCTTGGGGAAGTAAGCCCATAAGGTATGGCAGCACATGGCTACAGGCAGAGGGGAAAGGACCACAGCAAGTTCCAGGCTAGTCTCATCTACACAGCAAGTCCCCAGCCTCCAGGCTACGCAGCAAGATTACATCTCAGGAAACACACAAATAAAGAAATCTTTTAAAAGTAAATCAATTCTTAGTCGCAACCTCAGACCAAGGAAGGCTCAACACTCGTCATCTTTAAGGTCACGTGGTTATCCTAATACGGAGCCAGGGCCTCTAAACCACAAAGTTCTAGTCAGCAAAGCCCATAAGCAATAGGAATCAAGTTAAGCTTCAATTAAAAAAAAAAAAAAAAAGACTCAACTCGATGATATAATTATTCATTTTTAACAGTTGTGTTAGTCCAACTACCGTGTGGAATAGTTTTGCCCATTTGTCCCACCTGCAAAACTTCCCCGGTACAACACGTATGAGGTGAAAGTTTTATTGATCACTCTGCAGGCCTAACTGAGGAATTGTAAGTGGAAGAAACTAAGTAGAAGCATGCCTCTGAGGTTCCGTTTCAGAGGCAACTGAGCCACAAGACACTCTGAGCTAGGGTTGCCAGAGCAGATCCCAGCACAACTAACATTCTCACGTCCCTGAAGAGGATTCAAGCTTGGGCCGCTTTTAAATTTGTTTTTATTGTTGTATAGGTCAGCCTCATTTTTACAACACAGCCTAGCGGTTTTGTTTTCTCAATTAAGAATTGCACCAAACATGGCCAACATGTGATGCACACCCCTAATTCTAGCACTCGGGAGGTAGACAGATCTCTTGAGTTTGAACCAGCCTGGCCTAGTTCCAGGACAGCAAGGGCTACACAGAGAAGCCCTGTCTTGAAAAGCCAAAAGAAAAAAAAGAAAAGAAAAGAATTGCACCAAACAAAACATTCACCCAGGGACTGGTAGAAACAAGAATAAAAAATCAACTGTTTTATAATGTTGCGGATTATTCTTGATAAATACCTGCAGCTTTCAAGTGCTATGTAATAAAAAGTCCTGCCTTAAAAGTTTTCTTATTTGGGTAGCTCTGCAAATATTTCATGACAGATTTTCTTGAAAACAT
The DNA here is from genome assembly GCF_903995435.1 of Acomys russatus. Lineage (NCBI taxonomy): Eukaryota > Metazoa > Chordata > Mammalia > Rodentia > Muridae > Acomys > Acomys russatus. Next base: position 12,168,884 of record NC_067157.1, on the reverse strand, counting down.
ATCAAGAAATGGCATTTGGAACTGGGTATGCTGGCACATGCCTATAACCTCAGAATTTAGGAGGCTAAGCAGAGCATTGTGGGTTTAAAGCCATCCTGAGTTCATAAGACGTTTCCAGGACAATGCAGACTGTCTCAAAGACAAAAAAATAAAAATGGCATTTTAAAAACAAAGTTTTTAGGCTAGCCGTGGTGGTGCACGCCTTTAATCTCAGCATTTGAGAAACAGAGGCAGGCGCATCACTGTGAGTTCGAGGCCAGCCTGGTCTACAAAGAGTCCAGGACAGCCAAGGCTGTTACACAGAGAAACCTTGTCTCAAAAACAACAACAACAAAAAAGGTTTTGTTAGTGTTTTCTTGGTGATATTATTCGATACTATTTATATGGAGTATAACACTGGAATCCTGATCATAAAAGTGTTGGGGGAGGGGGACATTGGGCACTCAGTCAGCTCCAAAGTAAGATGCTTTTCACGCAGCCTTCTCAGACTCTTCACTTCTACAGGTAGCCGTCAGCCCCACAACACTGCCTGCCTGATTGTTGAGATATATTGATCTTACCCAACAGACAACAGGAGACAGCCATGCACCAAGCACTGGGGAATAGAAGCTCAGGCTAGCTGACTGTCAGCCTCAGCCCACTCAATATTAGCTGATGTAAATACATCTAATTATTCAGAAAGGTTTGTACAGACAGCATGGGTGTGCATATCATCAAATGCCCCCCCAAAAAATTTAAAAATAATAATAATAAAAATCACTCACAAATCAAATCAGTTCCTAGTGTCATCTTGGGCCTCTAAGAAACATGCTGAAATCGTGCTTTGCCTTGCTGAGAAACATTACAAGAGATGTCTCCCCTTCCCCCCTCCTCTCTCCCCTCCCCTCCAAGGCAGTGTCTCTCTCTATAGCCTTGGCTGTCCTGGACTCACTTTGTAGAACAGGCTGGCATTGAACTCACATTGATCCGCCTACCTCCGCCTGCCTCTGCCTCTGCCTCTGCCTCTGCCCCTGCCCCTGCCCCTGCCCCTGCCCCTGCCCCTGCCCCTGCCCCTGCCCCTGCCCCTGCCTCTGCCTCTGCCCCTGCCCCTGCCCCTGCCTCTGCCTCTGCCCCTGCCCCTGCCCCTGCCCCTGCCTCTGCCTCTGCCCCTGCCCCTGCCCCTGCCCCTGCCCCTGCCTCTGCCCCTGCCCCTGCCCCTGCCCCTGCCCCTGCCCCTGCCTCTGCCCCTGCCCCTGCCCCTGCCTCTGCCTCTGCCCCTGCCTCTGCCCCTGCCCCTGCCCCTGCCCCTGCCCCTGCCTCTGCCCCTGCCCCTGCCTCTGCCTCTGCCCCTGCCCCTGTCCCTGCCTCTGGCCCTGCCCCTGCCCCTGCCCCTGCCCCTGCCCCTGCCCCTGCCCCTGCCCTGCCCTGCCCTGCCTCTGCCTCTGCCCCTGCCCCTGCCCCTGCCCCTGCCCCTGTCCCTGCCTCTGGCCCTGCCCCTGCCTCTGCCTCTGCCTCTGCCCCTGCCTCCCGAGTGCTGGGATTAAAGGCGTGCGCCGCCACCACACCCAGTGCCACAGTAGATATCTTAAAAGAACATCTTATGACAACTATTACAAGGATAGAGCCAGGGCCTGGAACACACTTGACAGTTACCGTCTTATTTCTAACAGCTTGCTCCTTATGTCATTTTACAGAACACTGAGTGGCTAACTTAGGGTTGCCTGGTGATTAAGTGAAATGGCAGGTGTGACAGGCAGAGGCCATGCCTAGATCCTGACTGCGCAGGTGTGGATAAGATGTCACTAACAGCTTTATTCTATACTACTCTTGACCTTGGAGAGAAAGTTCCAACAGCTTTAATACCCAAGATGAATTATGGTTTTCCCAAACAATAAATTCTTCTATACATTGTAGAGTCATTTTAAAATTGTCAGTGTCAGGACCAGCCAGGTGTCCCTTCATCTTATTTTGCTCACTACCCTGAGAGTATAATTCACTGTGACAGTTGTGTCTACCCTGGTCCTTGGATCTACTTGGTCATCCTTTGCTAGTGTACTCTCTTCAGCCCATTTTAGTCTAAACTTATTGTAATGTAATCTGCCCTAAGTATTTTCCCTTATTGGGGATACATAAGTAAATACAGGATGAAGGCAAGTAGAGGTCCTTCCAGAAACTGCAGGAGAGCATTCTGCTCCTTTCTTTTTTTTTTTTTTTTTTTTTTTTTTTTTTTTTTTTTTTTTTTCTCCCTTTGGGTTTTGTTTGTTTGTTAACAAGGGGTTTCTCTGTGTAGCTTTGGCTGTCCTGGGATCGCTTTGTAGACCAGGCTGGCCTTGAACTCACAGCGATCCACCTGCCACTATCTCCCAAGCGCTGGGATTAAAGGCGTGCACCACCACTGCCTGGCTTCTGCTCCTTTCTTAATAGCACTTTCAATGGAACAACTTTACAATTCCAGATCCAAGTCTCCATGATGTTTGATGGCCAGTCAGCTGTGGAAGTGCACCCCAAAGTCAGCGTGGATGACCTGAAGGCCTTCACATCCATCAGCTTGTACATGAAGCCTCCTCAGAAGCAGTCAGGGCAGACTGGGGCCTGGATAGCAGATCAGTTTGTCCTCTACCTCGGAAGCAAAAACGTAAGAGCATGGCATAGAGATGTAAGGAGATGGTGCTGCCGTCTGCCTTGAACAAAGCTGTTGTGAAAAGCAAGCAAATTCCCACTCTGATAGTAAAGGCCGGAAGCCATTTTAATGGGAGGATGTAAGTTGTGACTGGAGGACAAGAGATTCCTGGGGGCCAGGGCATATTTCTGGGATTGCTTCCTGGCAGCATCCCGTTTCTAACATGAATGAATCTGAACAAAAAGCATTTGAAAAGGCCTTTGGAATAACCATAGACTCTGTCAGTGCCGCATCCTGCTGAAAGATGCAGGGACTGGTTTTGTCAAGTTACATGGTCCCTAGGTTAGCCTGACGGTGCTGGCACATTCCTGGAAGCCATCAAATTCCCATGAGCCTTCAGTACTTTCCCCTTCTCACTCCCCACCAATGCAGCAAGCACTCAGAGCGCTACAGGAACAGCACACTCTGAGGTAGACCCAGGCATGATAATCATCAAGAGCAAATGCCAGCCTAGCAACAACTCAGAATGGTAATTCAGGCCGGAAGTTGCTTATATACGCCAACTCCTCAGACCTATGATTGAGCTTTGCAGAAGTAAAAACAGGTGATACCATTTGTATGGACTATACTTGCCGGTTTTATTTAAGTGACTTCTTGACATTACAGGCCAAAAAAGAGTACATGGGTCTCGCAATCAAAAATGATAACCTGGTATATGTTTATAATTTGGGGACCAAAGACGTGGAGATTCTCCTGGATTCCAAGCCCGTGAGCTCCTGGCCTGCTTACTTTAGTATTGTCAAGATCGAGAGGTGAGGTGAATCCACAACCAGTGACTTCTGTGTGCTTTTCCTAAGAAATTATTGAATGTTTTCTCTCTCTCTCTCTCTCTCTCTCTCTCTCTCTCTCTCTCTCTCTCTCTCTCTCTCTCCTCTCTCTCTCTCTCTCTCTCTCTCTCTCTCTCTCTCTCTCTCTCTCTCTCTCTCTCTCTCTCTCTCACAGACACACACACATACACACACACAGCTATTCCTATATTCCTTCCCAAACACCTGAGTAAAAATGAAAATATTAGGGGAAAAAATGGTCATTTCTAAATAGCAACCTGATTACCAGATTATTTTACCTTGCCATGAGTTAAATATAAAATTAAGACAGCTATTTTTCTACTTACCTTCAGTAATTGATACTCTGTATGTGCACAGCAATAATGATACAATCAGATCATCTTTTTTTTTTTCTTTTTTGATGAAGTGACATTAACATTTTGACACAGTGAAAGCACTTTTCTACAAATTGCCAAGCTGAAATGAGTGGCGACCCTTTCTCTCACCAGGGTAGGGAAACACGGAAAGGTGTTCCTGACAGTCCCCAGTCTCAGCAGCACAGCAGAAGAAAAGTTTATTAAGAAGGGGGAGTTTGCCGGCGATGACTCCTTGCTAGATCTGACCCCCGAGGACACTGTCTTTTACGTCGGCGGGGTGCCTGCAAACTTCAAGGTAAGCTATGGGCTGCATCTGGCTTAGTGCAGATCTGCAATGGGTCTTTTTATAAACCCATAGCCCCAAAATGCCTGGATGTGGTGGAGTCAGATACCACTTTAAGAGCTCAGTTTAATGGGTGGTAGAATCCTGGACCAGAATCTATTTATATAAGTCTGGTGTCTCCATCTGATCCCTACTGGCCATATTTTCAGTGTTGGGTGTTTCAAGTTACAGCTAGTGCTTGAAGATTCACTAATGTCATTGTGATACATGTAAAGGTGATAAATATTACTCCCAGGAAAGAATTAGTACTATCTGCTACAAGAAAATTACACCTTAGAATGCCACTTGGAGTTGGATCTAGATTTCAGCATTGCACATGTCAGCTTCACATGCTGTTACCTGAAATACACAGGCACGCTATAAAAAATGTGAGATGAGAAAAGGTAAGGCCAGAAGGGGACTATGATACCTGACAAAGAGTGGATAGAGGAAAAGACCAAGAAAATAGGAAGTTGATTTCAGGCCTCTCATTCGAGGACTGTTTCTTACAGTTGTGAGCACATTGTTGGCTCTCTATTGAGAAGTGTTCTGCCTTTTTAGTCATTTAAATTTATTTATTTTTAATTTATTCACTTGACATCCCAATTATAGCCCCCTCCTTTGTCTTCTCCCGGTCCCTCCCTCTTCCTGCCTGCCCCTCTTGCCTGGTTCTCAGCAAGGGGGAGCCCTCCTCCCCTACCAACTGACCCCAGCCTATCAAGTCTCATCAGGACTGCCTGCATCATCTTCCTCTGTGGCCTGGCTATGAGACCAGGAATACCCATCTCACAGAATTGGTGTGACAACTGGTTTTCATGGTCAATTTGCTGTCGAGGGATTATAGTGTACGTAGCCCATACTCAATAAACACCAGTTCTCCAGTAAGATGTGCAAAGCTGATAGATACATCACTGCTTATTTAAGTCATCTGGCATACTGATGCAAACCCTGCTGTAGAGAGATGTTCATGTCAGAGGGACCAGGGTGGGCCCCTCTGGTCCACTGTCAGCTTCATTCCCCGTTCTGCAGCATCTATCTGCAAGAAACATGACCAAGGGCTAATTGATTTCATTTCTCTGCCACACAGCTCCCAGCCAGCTTAAACCTGCCCAGCTACTCAGGCTGCTTGGAGCTAGCCACTCTGAATAATGATGTGATCAGCCTGTACAACTTCAAGCATATTTACAACATGGATCCAGCCAAGTCAGTGCCCTGTGCCAGGTAAGCCACAGTTAGGAGCTCAAAAGCCTTTAACAGACAGACAGGGCAGCAGACAGGACAAGTGTGGGTCGATGCACAGGTTCTTAAATGTTGTGTAAGCGCCAGGCAGGCAAAGGCTGCTTCTCTTTTCCTCTGTCCTAAACAGACATGCGCAGCATTAAAATCCTTCTTTCTTTTTTATATTTAACTTAGGGCTCTAAGGTCAGAGGTTTCCTTGAAGACTTTGGCTATCCTAGTATGCAGGGTGAAGGAGGAACACATTTAAAACAGCTCATTTGTTTATTTGTAAATGCTTCCTCCATGGCTTACCTGCCTCCAGGACAATGAAACATGTTCTGAAGATGGGTTCAGGGTCTCATAGTTTCATATGGGAAGCGTAACCAAATCCGTAACATTTGTGTGACCCCGTGTTTCATTTTAGGGATAAACTGGCTTTCACTCAGAGTCGGGCTGCCAGCTACTTCTTCGATGGCTCCAGTTATGCCCTGGTGAAGGACATCACCAAGAGAGGGAAATTTGGTCAGGTGACCCGCTTTGACATAGAAGTCCGAACGCCAGCTGACAACGGCCTTGTGCTCCTGATGGTCAATGGAGTGAGTAAAAACGGAAATCCTGCTTAGTCCACTTTACTTCCTCTGCTCTCTGCTATTCATTTTTCCAGGAATTGGCCCACCCCCCCAGGTTGGGTGTGCCATGCTATCCAAATGGATAATTAGTTTAGAAAGCAAAATTGGATTTATTTTTCTTCAAGGAAGTATTAAGTAAAAGCAGTCCTGAGAGGTACTTCTCCAGACTTCATTTTAATATATATTATTAAGTTATCATTAAATATAGATATCAATATACCCTTTCATAATCAAAAACTTTGAAAAAACTCAGCACCAAGATCTAGTATTTACATTAAAATTTTTCTTCTCATAAGTGATATATATGTGGCAAATACAGACATAAATATGCAATGAAGCAGTCGAGTAAAAATTAAATAAAATTTACATATAAATATTTTTAAATATTTTAGATAAAATGAAATTAATTCTCATTTGCTAATGTAGAAGCCCTTAAATTCACTAAGAATATCTTATTAATAATAGCAATGTGAGAATTAACCATTTAATTAAAATAACTAATTAATCTCACTACAATAGCCATTTAGTGACGATGAGTTTAACAAAATGTGCTAAGTGTTTTATTAAAACTCTTTTTCAACTCTTTGTTGTGATACATTGACTTAAGAACAACATCTTATATCCAGTTTATTTCATTACTGCTTTATTGGCTGTCAAAACTGGAGAGAACTCCTTCTCCAAAATGTGTGTGTGTGTGTGTGTGTGTGTGTGTGTGTGTGTGTATGTATTATTACCTATGCCCACTAAATCATATACCTTCCTAAATTTCATGTTCCACTACACATCTTCTTTGAAAGATCCCTAAAGTGATTGGTAATCTTTTCTCTCTCACACACACAAAATTGGAAGTACACATAGGACTCAATAGTGTGACCAGAGACTGAAGTTTTCCACAAGATGGCATTGCCATTCAGTTGTGCTATGATTTTCTGTGGAGATATGAAACTGGTGATGCTGAAAAATATGTATATTTCAAAGTTGGAAATAATAGCGCAGATGTAGCGGGGTTTACAAAAACACTTATTGTACCAGCTAATGGGATTTACCGTCATATGTCCATACAGGGCACGAACCAGGCATCAGCTGTCTTTATCGACCTCTTAGAAGCACTCTCTCTCTCCTCCCGTCTCTCCCGTCCCCAGAGCCCAATAGCTCCGATATAAGAGTTTTTGATAGATAGTACATTTACATTGTTTTCATAGCCAAAATCACTTAACAATAAAGAAATGCCCCAAAATGTTTTCAAACAACCATTTTATATACAGCACAACTTTCGGGGGGGGGGCAAGATGGGGTGGGGGGATGTGAGGGGGAGGGTAAGGGAGAAAGAAAAGAACCTGCTACTTTCTCACCCACCGCTCTAAGTCCCCTCATCGTCAGGAGCCACATCAACTGTGTTGCCTGAAACAGCCAGGTTTCATGCTACTGAAAGACATCTGTCACCACCTAGAAAGTTCCACAACTTAAAATAACTCATTTCATAACAACAGCAACAACAACAACAAAAGTGTGTCTTTTAAGTTGACAGTATTGTCAAAACTTCACAGGTAGTAACCAGCAGACACCTACCCATCCCCAGAATATTTCCATATCACTGCATAGCTCAATACACACTGACTGTCATGTCGCCTCTAAACCCCACAAGTAAGCCCAGAGAGGGCATTGTGAGCCCTTCCAGTGTGGAACTCGATTCAGGACCCCTCACTAGCCACGCGGAATCTATGAAAGTCTGGTATAACAATGAAATGAAGGCCCATGGTCAATAATCTGTGCCAGAGATCACAGATTTCTTCCTATATTTCAGGGGGCTTCCCCCCCCCCCCTCTGTGTAACTCTGGCTGTCCTGGAACTCACTCTGTAGACCAGGCTGGCCTTGAACTCAGAGATTCTCCTGCCTCTGCCTCCCAGTGCTGGGAATAAAGGCGACCATCACCACCTGGCTACTTCAGATGTTATAAGGAACATAAGTGAAAGTTAGAACATTTTTCCCCAACCCACGGATTGTTTCCTATGCCAAGGACTGTACGAACTCCACTCAGGGGATCACCATGTGTAAAATGAAAACTTTGCCATGATTCCTTATTTTTCAGATCCATTCAATTCTTGTAGCCGTGAACCATCTTCCAGGATGAGAAAGCCCAGCCAGCAAGCGGTTTGACTGCCACTGGCTTATTTTGCCGCTGGCTTATTTTAACATCATCTGCCCCAAGTGTGTCCAATTCCATCTCCGTTTATGAAAGTCCAGTAGCTCAAATCAATACAGAGATAGCCTTCTCCACCCTAGATCCGTAGTCCTTGGCATACTGGGGGAACTGCTTAGCCTATCTTGAAATAACTTTCCATTATTGCCAATTTTCATCTCTCAGTGAGTACAGTGAGGCCATTATATTTTCCAATGTTGCTTAGCAACAAGGTAGTTGAAAATGACATGGAATATTTTATTTTGTCTCGAAGAACTGAAGATCAACAATGTAGACTTACTACTCTATGCCGTGGGTTGTAGGGTAACATAAAAAAAAAAAAGAAGATAGGTATTAGAAATTTTATAAAAATATTAATGCTTTTATTACTATGTAAGAAATAAGTACTAATGGAGATATAATTATCATTTTGCTTTAATAAGATTTTCACGAGACCACTTCAATCTTCAAAGACTTCCATAATAAATGATTATAATAGTTCTCAAATTTAGCTAAGTCTGACTCTACTTTCCTAACATTGGCTGCTCCCATCTTACGAGTTTCCTTCACTCTACAGAGCATGTTTTTCAGCCTAGAAATGCGCAACGGCTACCTGCATGTGTTTTATGACTTCGGATTCAGCAACGGCCCCGTGCATCTCGAAGACACATTGAAAAAAGCCCAGATTAACGATGCAAAACACCACGAGGTACAGTCACTGTGCCTTGGGCGGGTTTGGTTTTGACACTTACATCTGACCAGGTGACCAAGTGCAGTAGGGTGGGCCAGAACGACTGACGCATCCTCATCTACTCCACCCCACGAAAACACATGTCGCAATTTCTAACAAAAGAGTCACTGGGAAGTCCCTTTTCATTAAAAGGGACTCATTGACCAAAAGTCTCTTGTTAATCTTAAATGTCTCGATTACAATAGAAAACCTACAAAAACACCATATAGGTGTTGAAGATGTTGGAATGCAGACAGAAAGCTCTTATTACTTACACTTTGAGCTTCATTAATATAGGGGGTTTATATAAGTAAATACAGAATTTTCTCTCGAACTTCTCTAGACTAGAGAACTGCTAGTAGTGATTTTTCTCATGAAGAAGATCTTAAAAGTATGCTCTTTAGTTTTAAACCATATTTATAGTCTGTTGAAAAATACCCTTCATCCACAGTCATTAACAACTAATTTAAATACATAATTTAATAAAGTCATATAAAAGATGCAATATCTTTTAGGTTGAGCCCAAATACAGTGGCTAGCCGGCTGTATTTCCCTGTTCAGTTCCATGCCCAGAGGCTTCCTAAGGATGGAGCTCAGCAGTTGACGAAGTTAACTGTTTGTCTGTCTAGCACTTTTGCAGATCCTCTAGAACCGCCCCCCCATCTTTTAAATAGTCACTCGATATTTATTTATGCAACTCTATTAATTCAAAATAATATAGAAATGGTTGCAAAACCTGGCACCTTGGTAGCATGCACCTGCTTACGCATATGCTGGTGCTGCCCAGGTGCTAGAGGGAATAGAAAATAGGGAGTTGTCCACTGTGCGGAAAGCTCTCACTATGGCAGATGATCACACTTTGGAGATTGAATAACATGACACCGACACACCAACACAATTGCCAATAATTAGACTTTGTTGCTGAACATGCAGTTCAGTGGTGGAGCACTGTCCTAGCAAAGGGCAGGCTTGCTATTTTTAAACATTTGTCCAGGTATAGTCATACATACGGGTGTACCTTCATGAGACCTGGGTTCCATTCCCAGCAACACAAAAGTATTTTTTATTAAGGGGATAGATCTCATATTATATGTGTTACACACACACACCACAAGGGGGTGCAATGAAGCAATGAAACTTTAAGAAGTATTAGATGTTACCTTGATCGGGCTGGTAATATAGCAGCTGTTTTCATATGTCCAAACTTAACTAATTGTATAATCTTTTAAAATATGTGTAGTTTGTAATCAATTATGCCTTAATCAAGCTTTTTTTTTTTTTAAAGAAAATAGATGCTTATAAGTTCTTTGCAAATCTTTTCAGGAGAGGCAGGAGATAATTTTTAAAAATTCGGACTCAAAGAAAAATTGAGCCTGTGCTACTTCCTTTCCCAAAGAGGGGTCTTCACTGCTAGTTTGTGTTACATAAAAGCCAGTTTTCATGCCTGTGAGTAAAAGGGGGAAATCTACTCCCTATCTTGTAAACAAACAAAAATACAGTTGGTTACAACCAGGATAGTTAAAATACATTAAAATTTTCTTTTTAAAAAACAACAAAACCCTACTTGTCAAACAGGATTGCAACCTATGCTTTCTTCCAGATCTCAATCATTTACCACAACGACAAGAAGATGATCTTGGTGGTGGACAGACGGCACGTCAAGAGCATGGACAATGAAAAGAAGAGAGTGCCCTTCACAGACATCTACGTTGGAGGGGCGCCCCAGGAGGTCACACAGTCCAGGTAAAGCTCTGTGATTCCACACCTGGCCCCTGCTCACCATTAACTAGTGCCTAGTCAATACTCAGGAGAGCCCTTGCTTGCTACTTTTACATACCTGCGCAGGCGTACACCAACATCTGTGGGCCTGTAGGCCCCCTACTGCCAGCCCTTACGACCTCCTTAAATCAGCATCTCTGTGTATAATTTACCTACTTTATTAATTTAACATTACATTTAGAACATAGTCTACTGCAGTATTTCTCAAGAAGAGGAAGTGTAGAACATAATGTATTAAGTAAGGATGAAACAGCATGTACACTTCTACTTTTGTTTTAGTTTTTAAACTTATTTAGAACTCTTAGATAGTATCTAGCAGCGTGTATATTCTTGAGGGTATACAAGAGGTCATGGTTTGTGTGTACTGTTCTAATGAACACAAAAACTCAATTCTTACTCTGCATTAAATTCATAGAAACAGGGCTAGAGGGATGGCTCAGTAGTTAAGAGCACTGGCCGTTCTTCCAGACAACCTGGATTTGATTCCCAGCACCCACATGGCAGCGAACAGCCATCTGCGACTCCAATTAGATGGGAACACAGCGGCCTCTTCTGGCCTCTGTAAGCATACACATACCCACAGGCAAACTGTCCATACATATAAAATTAAGATATATAAATCTCAAAATAAATTCATAGATTCCTATTCCTAAAGATTAATAGCAACATTGAGATACCCCTATCCAGTGGCTCTCATTAGAGTAACCTCAAAAGCTCTGTGTATAAAGCCATTTGCTTCCCTAAAATTATGACTGTTGTGAAGTCAGGCCCCAGTGTTTCAAAATGAAAACAAAAAAAAAATCTCCAACTCAAGTGAGTGCTGACGATGGAGCCCACCCTCCCCTTAACAAAAACACCCTCACTATTAGCATTCAAACCTTTGAGTGAATTTAGTGCTGGATGAAGTATTACCTCAGGAGGCTAATTTTACATATATGCATTTATATTCACATACATATTTGTATTTATATACACGTCTATATACATATTTTATTTAAGATTTTAATTGTTATAAAGTCCTTATTTATCTTGAGTCAAATCCTTTCCACGTGGCAAATTAACTTATGTAAAGAGGGCTTCCCCAAGCTTTTTTCCAAACTAAGCACCCTCTTCAGTCCTTCAAGCATGCCCTATGGGACCTTGACCGCTATGTGTGCCTGCTGGTTAGCACAGTCCTCCAGCTCTGACCTGTGAGTGCAGAACACAATAGAGCCGTTCATCTGCAGCACAGTTAACCCACTGTGATTTGGTCCAAACCAACGTGGCATTTATCCAGTGCCAACGAACACGTTTCTGGGCAGCTCCTTTACACCAAGCATGACAGAGGCCAAGAGTAGAACCCTGAGCAAGGACGCCATCCCCAATCAGAGGGATAAAACATTTTTAACTTTCACTTTTTAATGTAAATAGATTTTTTTTATGCAACATATTCTAATTATAGTTTCCCCTCCCCCCGACTCTTCCCAATTCCTCCCCGCCTCCCCTGGCATCCAAACCCACACCTTTCTGTCTCTTGTTAGAAAACAAACAGGCTTCTAAAGAATAATAATGAAATACAATAAAATAAAACCAAAACAAACAAATCAGAATAGGAGAAAACAACTAAACAAGAAAAAGAGCCAAAGAAAATGCACAAGAAGCTTATATAGATGCAGATACACATGTTTGCACACACAGAAGTCCCTTTAAAACACAAAGCAAGAAGCCATAATATATCTATACACAAAGGACCTACAAGGTTAAAAAAAAATTGCCCTGGCAACATTATGAGACAAAGAGCCCCCAAAGAAGCTGCTGTGTTAGTCATTTAGAGCTAGTAATGAGACCTACACTTAAAAGCAGTTTGTTTGAGCTGGGTGGTGGTAGCACACACCTTTAGTCCAGCACTCAGGAGGCAGAAGCAGGCAGATCTCTGAGTTTGAGGCCAGCCTGGTCTACAGAGCAAGTTGCAGGACACCCGGGGCTACACAGAAAAAGCCTGGCGAGAGAGAGAGAGAGAGAGAGAGAGAGAGAGAGAGAGAGAGAGAGAGAGACAGAGACAGAGAGAGACAGAGAGAGACAGAGAGAAAGAGAGAAGAAGAAGGAGGAGGAGGCGGAGGAGGAGGGAGGGAGGGAAGGAGGAGGAGAGGGAGAGAGAGATGGAAGGAGGGGAGAGGAGGAGAAGGGAAGGAGGGGGAGAGGGAGAGAGGGAGAAGAAGGAGGAGAGGAGGAGAGGGAGAAGAAGGAGGAGGAGAGGAGGAGGAAGGGGAGGAAGAAGAGAAAGAGGAAGAAGAGGGGCTAGTTGTGTTTTCAGTAAGACTCCCTCAAAGAAAACTAATTTTTCATTTGCAAGCAGCTATCAATTAGAGATGGCTTCTGGGCTAGGGATAGGGGGTGTCCACTTCTCCCTTCAGCTCTAGCACCCGATCTAGTCCAGACCTGCGCAGACCCTGAGACCCAGCCATCTGACATTCTCTAAGACTTGCCTTAGCTTTCCTTGATTAGAGCATGCTACAAATAAGGCCAAACCTATTAGTAGATGTCTAAAAACCCAAGGTCAAATCCTACCTTGGTATTAATTTTTATAAAATTGCCAATAGCAAAGGTTTTTTTTTTATCTGTAGCATATCAACTCAGTCTCAAGAATCTATAAAAAAGAAATACTAGCATATCCATCTGTCATTTGATCATTCTAAAAATAGCAATTGATAATAGAAGTTAAAAGGCTTTGAAAATTATAAAGACGTAAAGAAGTTGTCTTGACTTGGACAAAGTTGGCTACCACACATGAAGGTTTGGCACAGCTGTGTGCTTCTCAAAAAGTCATGAGATTCTGGATGGTCTGAGAGCTACTAAAAGCATAAGGAAACAGAGCACTACAGTGTATACATGCAGTGCCATAAGGAAACAGAGTGCTACAGTGTATACATGCAGTGCCATAAGGAAACAGCACTACAGTGTATACATGCAGTGCCATAAGGAAACACAGCACTACAGTGTATACATGCAGTGCCATAAGGAAACACAGCACTACAGTGTATTCATGCAGGGCCACTGAGAACTGATTTCCTTTTCCAGGACCCTAAGAGCACATCTTCCTCTAGACATCAACTTCATGGGATGCATGAAGGGTTTCCAGTTCCAAAAGAAAGATTTCAATTTACTGGAGCAGAAAGAAACTCTAGGCATTGGTTATGGATGCCCGGAGGACTCGCTGGTGAGTACCATTCAGTCAAGAGCTTCTCCACAGGTACACACAGTGCTTACTACAGCAAGATTGGCCCCTTCTGCCTCTCTGGGTTCCTCTCTGCTGCCAGGAGAAAGCAAGCTCATTCAACTAGAGAGGCTGTGGGACTCTCCTGTGCAGCTGCTCCAGTTTCCAGTGGGTGGGGGCGTCCAATGCCCTGAGAGGCTGCTCCAGTGCTATTGGTCACTCGGGTGTAAGAAGTGGGAAAGCTGAAATCCAGCTGCTGCAGGAACACGGAAGGGAAGCTAGCCTGCCCGAATCCCAACAAAAACAACATGGAAGGAAACACAGACTGCCTGCACAGCAGGCCAGGCTCTCTGTATATGAAAACTGATGTAAATGTGCCATAATTACCAAAAAAAAAAAAAAAAAAAAAACACTATTTTTACTTCTTTTTTGCACACAGATATCGCGCAGAGCATATTTCAATGGGCAAAGTTTTATTGCTTCAGTTCAGAAACTATCTTTCTTCGATGGCTTTGAAGGAGGTTTCAATTTCCGAACATTACAGCCAAATGGGTTATTGTTCTACTATGCGTCGGGGGTAAGCACCTGTTTCCTTTGAGGACACTTTGTCTTGTTGATTCATCTGTCGAAAACATGTGGCATGCACGTTGAAGGTGAACTTTGGCCTGATGTGGTAGCACACGCTTTTAATCCCAGCACTCAGGAGGCAGAAGCAGGTGAATCTCTGTGAGTTCAAGGCCAGCCTGGTCTACAAAGTGACTCCAAGACAGCCAAGGCTACACAGAGAAACCCTGTCTTGAAAAACAAAAACAAAAACAAAAAGTGAACTTGGATTCAGATTTTGACTCACAAATAAGCAAACTATCAGAATGCTAGATGTTAGATACATATTTTAAATATAACACCTCATTAATTCTTTGAGAATTTTATACAGTGTATTTGATCACACACACACACACACACACACACACACACACACACACACACACTACCATTCCTTCTGCTAACTTCTCCCGGTTCATCCCACCATCTCGCCACCCCAACCAGCATATATACACAGCTAGGGGTGGGGCTTACAAACCACTTCCTCCTATGCTAGAATGTTGACTGGCTTGCTATTGTGCAGGTCCTGTGCAGGCAACCACAGGTGCCATGAGCTTATAGTTGTAGAGATGACACTGGCTCCAGACTTTCCCAACCTCTGGCTCCAAAAGTCTTTACATTCCCTCTTCCTTGATGGTCCAAGAGCCTGGTGGTTGGGGAGAGGAGTGATACAGATGTCCCATTTGTGGCTGGGCATTCCACTGGTTTTTATATTTGACTAGTTGTGAGTTTCTGAATTAAGTGTCATCCACTGCGCAAAGAAACCTCTCTGGTGACATCTGAGAACTGTACTAATCTGTAGGTTTTTGAGATAAGAATTTAGAGGGCAGGGGCTGGAGAGATGGCTCAGAGGTTAAGAGCACTGTCTGTTCTTCCAAAGGTCCTGAGTTCAATTCCCAGC
The DNA here is from genome assembly GCF_903995435.1 of Acomys russatus. Lineage (NCBI taxonomy): Eukaryota > Metazoa > Chordata > Mammalia > Rodentia > Muridae > Acomys > Acomys russatus. Next base: position 12,153,526 of record NC_067157.1, on the reverse strand, counting down.
AACCACATGGTGGCTCACAACCATCTACAATGAAATCTGGTGCCCTCTTCTGGTGGTCAGGCATACATGTATAAATAATAAATAAATAAATAAATATGTTTTTAAAAAAATAAAAAGAATTTAGAGGGCAGTTAGATACTGTGTCTATTCACCCCTATGGCCTGTGAACTCCCAACCATAGGTTCTTGGCTGGACTGACAGTACTAGGCACACGTTTCCCTCTATGGAGCACGCCTTACGTCTCAAGCGGCTGACCATCTCCCTAACATTCACGCCACATTTACAATCACAGACATATCCTGAACTGGAGTTACCTCAGGAGGTAATAGACAGAATTCAAAGAATCACAAATAGCAGGCTGTTTTTGTATGCAATTCATGGGGTTTGTGGCCTGAAGGCTGGCTGCAGAAGTTGGTGCACACATAAGGAAAGAGAAAATCCTATCTTTATATATATCAGTTGTGGAAAATTCTATCTTTATTTTCTCTAACTGAAATAACATTTTCTTCTATCTTTAATTCCACCACAAACCACAGCACCTCTAACTTTTGTCACCAAAGGAAATCACGAATATTTTCCCACTGCAGTTGGCACAGACACTTGAGGACATCGTTCTTGTTCATTTCCACTATAGTTTCCAAGTGTAGACACTGTCAAATCTATTAGCTCTGTGATTTAATGCCTTTATAAAGGATATGACTATGTATCACAAATTCCTTGCTTTACCATTTTGAGAGCAATATTTCAATGTACTAAATCACCTTCCTATTTTAGAATATTGCTTTATGAAGGAAAGCAGATACAGCCACAACCTGCCAAGAGCATCGATGGCAGAGTGAGAACCACCACCTCTGAGTGTAACAACAAGGACGCTTGTGATTTAGTTTATACATTAGAAAGAAGTTACACTCTTCTTTGCCTTTGGGTTTACAATAGAATAGTCAAGCTCTCCTTACAAACCTTCTTTCAAAAAAAAAGGGGGGGGCTCTGTATGTGGCTCAGTGATACAGAGCTGGCCTGACTTGTGTGAAAATAAATAAGACCTGTAGAAATCTGGTGAAGCTGAGACCCAGCTGCTATATCTCTGCTCACACTACAAGTTTTCAAGGCAACTTTTGCTTTTTATGCTTACCTGGATCTGTCACCACTTTCAAATGTATTTATTGTGTATCTGTCTCTTGGGAGAGCAAACGTGTGAGTGTACACGTGTGCATGTACACGTGTGTTTGCACATGTTGAGGTCAAAGGACAAGTGCAATCCACCGTGGGTTTGTTCTGTTTTTGAGAAGCAGTCCCTCACTGGTAAGGTGGCCAGTGAACCCCCAGAAGGCTACCAGGCTCTAGTTCCCCAGTGCTGGGATCACGGGTGTGTGCCATCTAGCCCAACTTCATGGGTCCTGGGGATCAAACGGGGTTCCCCACATTAGTACAACAAGCACTTTGCAGACTGCTGTATCCTCCTAGCCCTGTCACTTTTCTTTTCCATGTAATTTAGATCAATAGAATCTGTGAGAATTTACAGAAAGCATTTTGTAGAACTTTTGCCCCCAAAGCTTGTTTCAGTTCAATAAATCAGTTTCTTTCACAGATAGTAACCTGTTTCCGTATGCAGTTCACGGGGTTTGTGGACTGAGGGCTGGCTCTAGAAGTTGGTGTGCACATAGGAAAAAGGAAACAGCATTACCATCTGCCAAAGTTTTAAACTATGCAGTAGGCAAATTCAATAAAGAAGAAACTTCTGCTTCTGGAAAGTTCTCTTCAGTCCTACTATGTCAAAAAAAAGGGAGGGGGAAGCACTATAAAATAAACATATAGTGAATTAACTGCAGTCTCTTCACCTAGTTACATCCTCCAGGAGGCTGAAATGCTGTCTTTCAAAGGGATCACATGACACTGACATGGTAGAATGCTTAGGTTAGGAAAGTCATTGAGACTGAGCCAATACCTTGGAATGACAAAACCACCAAAGGATTTCAGTTCAAATTATGGAAGTATCCTTTTTCCACTGAGTGTGTGTGTGTGTGTGTGTGTGTGTGTGTGTGTGTGTGTGTGTGTGAAAGAGAGAGAGAGAGCAAGTGAGAGAGAGAAAGAGAAGGAGGGAGAGAGGGAGGAAGGGAGGGAGGGAGAGAGACTACAAGTAAATCCATGCCATGTGTAGTGCTCAGGCATCAATTCTCACCTCCCACCTTGTTTTGAGGCAGTGGCATCTCTCTTGGTTTGGCCACTTGCGTGTGTACTCCAGGCTGGCTAGCTGGCTTCCGATACCCCTGCCTATGCTTCCTAGTTCACCATAGTAGGCCTGAGTTACAGATACATGCTACGTTTTACAGGGATTCTGGGCTTCTGAATTTAGTTCATCAGGCTTTCAGGGCAAGCATGTTTACCCACCACACCACCTGCCCACCCCTGAAACAAGTCTACTTTTATAAGCATCGCTTACGTGGACAAAAGTGTTGAGTGGTCGCTATCCACAGACGTTAGCCTGCCGGCAAATCTTCTGCATACCGTATATTCCTTTAAGCAATGCCATTGACTGAATTTTGAAAGCATGTCCAGCTTTTGTCCTGAGATTCCTACTTAAACACCTATGCTTGTATTTCAGCCCGACGTGTTTTCTATCGCACTGGACAACGGCACCGTGGCCATGGATGTAAAAGGCATCAAGGTTACGTCGGCAGACAAGCAGTACCATGACGGGCTGTCCCATTTTGTCATCGCCTCCATCTCACCCACAAGGTACAACGCCTCACCTCCTCTACTTCCCACCACAATCTTTATTGGCAGGGTATGCCTCTGACGAACGCCGTCATGGCTCCTACGCTTCGCCATTGCTTTTCTAGTATTCCAACAAGTGATGGAGGGAAAATTTTACTCTCTTCCCAAAGACATGCTACTCATTTTCAAGAGATGCCAAATAAGCCATCATAAGGTTGCTTAATAAAGACAGGCTCTTTCGGAGGGGGTGTCGATAAAAAGGTCAGTTTTCATCCCCGTAAAGGCAGTGCACACTTACACTACCTGGTGAATGGAGTATGGTTTGTTACACATAGAAATGTTCAGAAAATACTGGTTATGTTTAGACTTTGAATCTAAACAGTAAAGGATGTTACATTTATGACAGCATTTTAAAAGTTCCAACTTCATATATATATATGTATATATATATATATATATATATATATATATGAATTTTTCATATAACAAATGTTTTGAAAAAAGAAATAAACCTCTTTTGAAGACTACTGCTGTCCAATCTCCTTGTGTGAACATCTCACCAAGAGCAAATGGTGGTGTGGTTTCTCTGCACCCTGTGTCCAATGATTAACCACCCAGCGTGCTGTGCAATGAAGCTGGCCGCCTAGCAATGTGATGACTGCCACTTTAAAAAAAAAAAAAAAAAAACACTTGCTGTGGAGATGTAGGTCCCAACCTCAGTTTGAAGAGGCCTTCTTGCAGATGGGCATGTTTAGCCTTTTTCTCCTGGGCCTCCTGAGGAATCTGTCGCTCCATGTAGATGTTCCATTTCAGCCCCCACCCACCCCCCCCCCCCACCCCCCCCACCCCGTGAGAAAACCTGCCTGCTCGGTGATCAGTAGTACTGGGGTAAAATAGGCTGTGTATAAAGACTCTTTCCTTCACAGATATGAACTGGTAGTAGACAAAAGCCGACTTGGGAGTAAGAATCCTACAAAGGGGAAAGCAGAAGAGACCCAAACAACTGAGAAGAAGTTCTATTTTGGCGGCTCACCCATCAGTCCCCAGTATGCTAATTTCACCGGATGTATAAGCAATGCCTACTTTACCAGGTACACTTTTTTCTTTTTTCTCTTTTTTTTTTTTTTGGTTTTTTGAGACAGGGTTTCTCTGTGTAACAGCCCTGGCTGTCCTGGACTCATTTTGTAGAACTCAGAGATGCGCCTGCCTCTACCTCCCGAGTGCAGGGATTAAAGGCATGTGCCACCACGCCCAGCTGGTACACTATTTTTTAATTGGTGAATGTGCCTGACTGATAATGATCAACACAGTCGTGAAAAGTTTGTATTCGTAAAACTGGTTAAGTTTGTAATTTACAGTCCGTGGCAGATAGTAATTAAAAGTTCATGCGCTTGAGCGGCCGAGGTACTTGGGTTTGTAGGTCTCTTGCTCTTTAATTCACGTACTGCTGCGGCTAAGCATGACTTCATTTCTTCGCCTGCAAAACACAGATAACAAGTGCACCTGCTTGGTGGGCTCGTCCTAGAAGTCTGTGAGACAATACGGAGAGAGTACTTACTTGCACAGCACCTGGTTAATAGTAAACTACAGATAAGCATACCAAAGTCCCTGTTCAAAGTGTAGGAAGAACTTAATTGAGGACTTTAAACAAAGCCACTGATGTAGGTCGTTAGGAGACAACAGAGGCCCCGAGGATACAAGAACAAGCAGGAGAGGAGGTGGGTACAGACGTGAGCACAGATCGAGAGACCCAGGCAGGGCCCTGGTCATCCCGAGTCAGTCAGAATGCAGAATGCCAGAAAGTGGTTGTTAGTGACTGAACGAATGATATCTGTAGGATTCCCGTCTGGATAGGTAAGGCCCTATCACACAAACGTTTTCACTGCCACAGATCTTTGCCATAGTTTTCATAATAGAACTATGGACAGCCTTTTTAGGATTTTTTTTTTTTTTTCCTCTTGCGAACCCAGGTTGGACAGAGACGTGGAAGTCGAAGATTTCCAGCGGTATTCTGAAAAGGTCCACACTTCCCTTCACGAGTGCCCCATTGAGTCGTCACCACTGTTTCTCCTTCACAAAAAAGGAAAAAACTCCTCAAAGCCTAAAACAAATAAACAGGTAAACGCTAGCTAGCATCATGCACCATTCACAGTCGCCCTCGCACTCTGTATATACATCTCCGGACAGGGTTGCTTTGTAGAACCTGCTCTCGCTGACAAGTGCGTCCGCGTGGAAGAGGGTTCTTGCTGCGTCAGATGCCCCAGCTTGCACCAGGCACGACTCTCAGGGGAGCAGAGTCAGCTGTTCACTCCTACTTCTAATGGCCTTTCGTTAAAGACAGTCCAAACAGCTCTGTTCTTAACAGAGTGGGTGCGTGCATGCGTGCGAGCGCGCACGCGAGTGCTTTGTGTTTCTCCACCTACATGCACAGGTGGCTATGAACTGCTCCTTCATTAAATAAATACCGAGTTGTAAGACTTCATCTCTGACTGCTGTTCCTTCTTAGTCACTCCCGCACATTGTTTGGTTCCATTACAAAGGGAAGCCCCAGTCCCTTCCCATTCTCTCACCCCATCTCCTTCCTGGTGCAGTTCGAACAATGCTTTGTCAATGCTTCTGTTGAGTGAGTTTCCGCAATGGCTTCCAAAAGGGGCTCCTTGCTTCCACTTAGTTGCCTCACCATCTGTTCTCCACACAGCACCCAGACCATATCAGGCACACCTCTAACCAAAGTACTCCCACACCCCCCACTGCACTCAGAAGAAAAGCCCAAGTGGCCACAGTTCTGGAAAGGTCCTGAGTGATCACCAGCCTCTGTTCCTCTTTCACGTGCCCAACTCACTCACTCTTTTCCCTCACCAGCCTCTTCACTGTTTAATCCCAGCACTTGGGAGGCAGAGGCAGGCGGATCGCTGTGAGTTCGAGGCCACCCTGGTCTACAAAGTGAGTCCAAGATGGCCAAGGCTACACAGAGAAACCCTGTCTCGAAAACCAAAAACAAAACAAACAAACAAAAAAACACCTGGCCCATTAGCTCCCTACCTTGGAATTTTATTGTCTCTCCTTCTGCCCCCACTTCCACTCCTCTCCCCGATGTCTGCCCAATTTCCTTCAGCCCCCCACCCCCTCCAGTGAGACCTACTTGGCTGCCTATACAGCACTGCAGCCCGCCTACTGCCTCTTACTCGAACTATGGATATTTTTGCCTTTACTTTGTTGTTCCTTTTTCCCATAGGGGAGGAAGTGCTAACTGCCAAGCTGCGTGGCTTCGACAGCTACCTAGAAAAGCTTGCCGCCTCTTTTAAATGAACCTTTGTTTTTAGTGTGTTCGGTTGTGACAGGGTTTCTCTGTGTAGCCCTGGCTGTCCTAGAGCTCACTCTATAGTCCAGGTTGACCTTGAACTCACAGAGATCTGCCTGCCTCTATGCTGGAATTAAAGGTGTGTGCCACCACACCCAGCCCTGGTGTAAGTTTTTATCAAGGCTACACCAAAGAGTCTGGGTTATAATAATTTATGTTTATGATCACTTCCTCTTAGTGCACAGCCGAATAATTTTTAGAATAGATTCTGGGAGATAAAATCACTAAATTAAAACAAAAAGACAATACCGGTTTTATATTTCCCCATAGGTACTTAAGAATACATGTCTTTAAAAAAAAAAAAAACTATGTTCCAGGCTTAAACTTTTTTTCAGATTTTTTGTGCTTTAAGAATAACTAGGGAGTTGCTGGTGGTAATAGTACACACCTTTAGTCTTAGTACTTGGGAGGCAGAAGCAGGCAGATCTCTATGAGTTTGAGGCCAGCCTGGTCTACAGAGTGAGTTCCAGGACAGCCAAGCCTATGTGGAAAAAAACCCCATCTCAAAAAAATAAAAATAAAAAATTTAACTGGAAATTTTTCATTTGTAACATAATAGTGAATACTATGTTAACTAATAGAAGTACCCTGGGTACCTGGCCAAGCACTGTTTTCTAAGAACTGACTCCCTACCTAGCCTGTAGATCCTGTGGTTTAAGAGTGTGACACTCACCTCCCTGGATATAGGTGATGAGACCAGTATGTATCACCTGAACTGAGCAGAGCTAGAAAATTCACTCCCTTGGGAAGGAACCCAGAGGACCAACCAGTCCTGATCACTGACTAAAGAACCTGCAAGCCTTAGGGTGCTGTAATTCATGTACAGAGAGGGAGCCTTGTAGGAAGAAAGAAAGCCAGAAAACTACTATGAATAGAAAAAAAAAAAAAATATTGAGAAACAACGCTGTGATACCAGAAGCCTCCACAAAGGAAGCTCCAGGATTCTGTCCAGTGCCTAAATTCCTGTTTAGGGTCCTGCTCTGCCACTTCCTCCCTTGGGTTGCATGAGAAATGCCTGTCCTGTCATATGTGACTTTCTTTTTCCTTGCTACCTCAACTAGCTTTGCTATTATCTGGCCCACATAAAGTGGTGACAAATTAAAGCTCATACCACTGGCAAGGTTAACTCACGCTCTCAAAGAAAGAAGTTGCCCTGGCAAAGTCAGAGACTGATGAAGTTCTCTGAGAATTCCCACCCACGTGCCCATCAAGACAGTGAGGTGAATGTTTGATGGTATAACAGTAAGAAATTCAGTTATAACTGATTTTTTTTTCATTATTATCAAGAACATATATCCATGGAAAATGTATTTGAGTATTTGGTTGCCAAATACTTAGAACGATATCAAGTGACCATGCTTGCTCAGCCTGGGAGTCCAGTTTAGATCCTTAACTGCTGGTGCAAAGTGAGGTCCCCACTGGGCATGGTGGCGCACGCCTTTAATCCCAGCACTCGGGAGGAAGAGTCAGGCGGATCTCTGTGAGTTCGAGGCCAGCCTGGTCTACTAAGTGAGTTCAGGACAGCCAAGGCTACACTGAGAGACCCTCTCAGAAAAGAAAGAAAGAAAGAAAGAAAGAAAGAAAGAAAGAAAGAAAGAAAGAAAGAAAGAAAGAAAGAAAAAGAAAAGTGAGGTCCCTTCCACCCAAACAAGAGGATGGGGAAAAGCCAGAGTTGGGGAAAATCCGTAACTCCTAACCCCTTTCTTTTTCCAGGCCCTATGTAAAACAAAGCATAGTTCCCATTGGGTGGGAATGGGAGGATACGAGTAAGGGGATAACAATCTGGTTGTAGTGTGAATAAATTATAATAAGTTAAAAAAAATAAGATTCCAACAAGACTAGAGTATAACGTGGGTTCAGAAGACACTTCTTAATCTGCATTAGAGTCTCTCTGCGGACTCACTTTTGGTCATTCTTGGCTTGTAACTCTGGTAATTTTTTTTGTAGGTGAGAGCGTGGAACCCCAACTAAAGATAAATAGGTGTTTCCTCCATCTAAAGAGAAACCGTGCCTCTAGCTGTGCGTCACTGAGTCCTGTGAACTCTGTGAGAAAACAAAGGGGGATGCTAGTGTAGGGAGGCTTTTTCCTTAGGACATATAGTTAGTATCGGGGACCCCCCAACTCCCTTTCTCCAGCTCGGGCCCCACTGTGAGACTGTCCACTGCCAGCCTCCTTGGAAGAGCTGCAGTCCCGGGACCAGCCCCCGCGGCACAGCCCGAGTGCACTAAGTGAGCCTCTCGCCCCATCTAGACTGGGAGGGTAGGAACAGGAGTGGCTGTAGCACTGGTTTCTTATCGGTTTCTTTTCTCATACAAGGTAAAGACTTGGGTTGCAGTTCTTTCTAATCAATGTGGAGTTCCCAGAGTCTCCTTACCGCTTCGTTCTGGCGGTAGAAACCCTCTTTAGATTTCCAGAACTGTTGTGCGTTTTTGGTTTTGTTTTGTTAGTTTGTTTGTTTTGTTTCGTTTTGTTTTGAATATGTATATATCTGACACTTCAGCAAGAATTAGGGAGAGGAGAAACACGCACACTCGATAATACCGGACGTTTTGCCAAGTTCTCCAGCCCTCCCTGCTACCAAACCTCGCCTCTCCTGTCAGCTTCCTGAGGGGCGCAGATCCCACCACTCCCTGCTTTGAAAACCTGTGTGGCTCCTCATTGCTTAAAGGCAAAACTCTACCCAAGCCCAACACCTAAAGTCCCTTCTCTGTCACCTAAAGTCCCTTCTCTGTCACCAACTCCATTCCCAGTTTCTTTTTATAGGCATGTTTCTCCAAATATTGACTATGAGGTTTTTGATTGGTTGGTTTTCGAGGCATGGTTTTTCTCTGTAAAACAGCCCTGGCTGTCCTAGACTCACTTTGCAGACCAGGCTGGCCTCGAACTCACAGTGATTCACCTGCCTCTGCCTCTGCTGGGATCTAAGGCATGCTCCACCACACCCAGCCAGAGTTATTTATTCTGGGATGTTCTGCCTGCATGCACATCTGTGCACCATGTGCATGCCTGGTGCCCTAGGAGATCAGAAGGGGCCATCAGATCCTTGGAACTGGAATTAATGACTGCTATGAGTTGTCACGTGGGTACTGGCAACCACACCCTGGTCTTCTGGAGATGTAGCCAGTGCTCTTAACCACTAACCCATCTTTCGAGCCCCAATATCTTAAACTATTTACATAGCATATATAAACAATGCCATGTAGTAATATGATGTTGCAGATATGTGGGGGTTTTATTAATTGATTCTTTCAAGGTTATTTTGCTAACAGCTTTTCCACTGGTCGCTATTATTTAAGACGTGCATTTACATTAAATAGTTTAAACGGTAGAGGAGTTGTCTATAAAGCTACACTCTATACTCTCATGCTGTTTTACAATCACAGACTAGAATTCTGAGTCTGCTAATATACTGTTTTGTTACTATTGCTGTCACTAGTTTACGACAATAGAAGGAAAAGCAGCCTGCTATTTCATGAATATAAAACACACAAGTAATAGCCACTTCGCTAATTCTGTATTCTTAATTAAGAATAAAGACGTCATATATCAAATTTTGTTACCGGTTTCAGCACTTTTGTCTCTTCATTTCACTTGTATTCCCTGCAGGGAGAGAAAAGTAAGGATGCACCTTCATGGGATCCTGTTGGTCTGAAGTTTCTAGAACGGAAGGCTTCAAGGGACTCTCACTGCCACCTGTCCAACAGCCCCAGAGCAATTGAACACGCCTATCAATATGGAGGCACGGCCAACAGCCGCCAAGAGTTTGAACACATACATGAAGATTTTGGTGAAAAGTAAAGAAGAACACTGTCCTTCTAGAAGCTTCATGCCATGCTCCATCCTTGTCTGTCACAGGGCACTTTTCTCCTACCTTTCCTTTCTGTATCTTCTTCTTTTTTTTAAGATTTGATTTATTTTTTATGTTTATGAGTACTCTGTCTGCATGTACACCTGCACGCCAGAAGAGGGCATCAGATCCCGGTGTAGATGGTTGTGGAACTCAGGACCTCTGGAAGAACAGACAGTGCTCTTAACCACTGAGGCATCTCTCCAGCCTCCCTTTCTGTTTCTTCTTAATCCTGTTCTTTTTTTTTTTTTTTTTTTTTTTTTTTAGTCAATGTATATACTAAACAATACATGGTTTGTGCTTTCTAAGAATTAAAGTCACACTTTATCTCCAAATAGCAGCAGGTGCATGAACCAGCATTCTCATAGTTTGCCAAGTCAATTAAGGAATAAGCATCTTAATCAAGGAAAGCTGGAGTGGCCCATCTGCTCCCTTGATATTACCTTCCCTCCCTCACACAAATTTCATGCAGATTTGGTGAATGAGCATGCACCCAAACTTCCAGACACAGAAGGTGCAAGAGACAGAAAATTCAAATGCTTTTCTATGCCCATGGCCCTCTGTCTCAAACCTCTTTTTTATTTCACAAGTCCACATTGACTCATTGGCTCATTGTTATTAAAAATTCACTGTTAAGAGTGTTTGTATCTCCAGGGCCTTCAGCTTAGACACCTCTTATCAAGCAGGCAAAAATCTGTGCTTTTGTATCCTTCAAGAAGAGGACTTACTAACCATGTTTTACCTATCTCCGGAGCTAACATTCTAGACAGGCTTCCTCACACACTTATTCCTACCCCCTTGGGTGGCTGGTTTTGACGTGATATGTGCCTATAGACTCTACACCGTTCTTCTGGGAGGAACTTTTAATCTGTGATTTGTGTGGGGTACAAACAATATTTCTGTGAAATTCTCCCTATGCATGCTAGTTACTCAGTGCTATTTATCCATGGAGATAAGTTAGTGTCTACTAGTTTTATTAGATGGGATTCTCTAGAGCAATGGTGCTCAATCTGTGGGTCACGACCCCTTTGGGGGTAGAATGATTGCTTTCACAGAGGTCACCAAAGACCATCAGAAAACACAATTCACAAAAGTAGCAAAATTAGGTTTATAAAGTAGCAATGAAATAATTTTATTTTATGGTTGGGATTACTACATGAGGAATTGTATTAAAGGGTCATAGTATTAGGAAGGTTGAGAACCACTGATCTAGAGGAACAGAACTGATAGAAAGCAAAGAACCCAGTAATTGTTCCACCCGTGACACTAGATGTCTCAGCTAGTCTTTGATCTATGTTACAGTTCCAAAGAATTAAGTTCTAATACCAGCAAAGGGACGCCTCAGCAGCAGGGTAGATGAACTTGCCAGCAAGAGTAAGGGCAAGCAAATAAAATAAAGACAAAGGCTTCCTTCTTCCATGACCTGTTATGTCAGCAGCCTCCAAAAGGTGTGGCCAAGACTTATGGTTTTTCTCACTTCAAGAGATCAAGATTTAGGGTGTGTCTTCCCACCTCAAATAATCCAACTAAGAAAAGCCCCTTCCAAGTGTGTCCAGCTGTTTGGATTTTAGTTAATTCTGGACATAGGATCCTTGACCAACAGAAGACTATATAAATACATAACATACCTCTAGAGAAAAGTAAGGATGCATGGAACCCTGTTGGGCCCGAAATTTCTAGGGCAAATGGTCTAGAGAAAAAATTTTTAAGAAACAGTGCCTACCCAATAATTCATTAACTCATAGTCAGAGACAACTAGAATTAAGCTGTTCGGGACTACATAGAATGGTTGCTCCTGCTTGGACTGTATTACATTGAAAGTTTATTTTGAAATATTATTCTCAGTCTCACGTCACACATGGCAATTTCTCTTTTCATTTACTAGATCTCAATTTTCCATTCGTCTGAGAACCCGTTCCTCACATGGGATGATTTTCTATGTCTCAGACCAAGAAGAGAATGATTTCATGACTCTGTTCTTGGCCCATGGACGCTTGATCTTCATGTTTAATGTTGGCCACAGGAAACTGAAGATTAGAAGCCAGGAGAAATACAACGATGGATCGTGGCATGACGTAAGTTGAGGGGAGCAAATAGCACTGTCAGCAAATATTGGCCACTGCCCAGGGGATTAGCACCAGTTCTATCCTACTGGCTCGATAGAAGTAACCATGTTTAAAAAAAAAAAATTCTGAGGCTGTGCACCCAGAGTTCAATTTGAAGAATTTATTAATTGCTTATTTTAAATATCTTGAACCATGTTTTTAGATAACCACAAGCTAATTGTAATCATTTTAACCAAAGCCTCAGGAATCAGTATGAGCTAAAATGTGGATTCCAATGAATTTTTTTTTTTAACTCTTCCCCTACTCACCAGTAAGCTAGGTTCATAATTTTTGACAGCTATTATTGACTTTATCTTTCAAAAGCTAGTCTACGAAGCAGCTATGAAGTGAGTATACCACTGAGGAAGACAGGGAGTACCTAGATACTAGAGGTGGCCAGTGGGTATGGGATGGCAAGAAGACACTGTACAAGATATGTTATACTTAGCTGTAGGATGTGGTTGATCAGCTAGGAACAGCTTCCTAAAGAACCACGCCAAAAACATAACCTGTACTCAGAAATTAAACCGATAGCGCACGCCTTTAATCCCAGCACTCGGGAGGCAGAGGCAGGTGGATCGCTGTGAGTTCGAGGCCAGCCTGGTCTACAAAGTGAGTTCAGGACAGCCAAGGCTACACAGAGAAATCCTGTCTCAAAAAACAAAACAAAACAAAAAAAGATCTCTTTACTCTAGAGATAAGAAAATAGATGAACACTTGCTCTAGTGCATGAAGTGGCAAAACCCAAGGAGAGAGAGAAAAAAAAAAAAAAAAAACCCTAATATACAAAAGCAAGGAGGCCTAGAAACAGTTCACAATAAAGACATCTGCTCCAGGGCAAAGATTCAAAGAATGAAGCTGCTGACTTTCCAAGAAGAGGAGAGCCAAGCCTTCTGAGAGGGAGAAAGAAGAAGGCTCCTGACCTTCAGAGATGGGCTCACATTTTGAGAATTTTCTGTACCCTCCTACAACACTGCAATACCAGGTTTGGGAGGGTGGACAACGCAGCCCTACTCCCAGTTTGGGGACATACCTGTGACAGGCTATTTTCCTCCTCTCTCTGCAGGTGATATTTATTCGGGAAAAGAGCAGTGGCCGACTGGTCATTGATGGTCTGCGAGTTCTAGAAGAAAGTCTTCCTCCCAGTGGGGCCACCTGGAAAATCAAGGGTCCCATTTATTTGGGAGGAGTGGCTCCCGGAAGGGCTGTGAAAAACATCCAGGTAAGCCAGCTGTGGCAAGGCTGAACGGCTGACCTTTGACCTGAGGATAACTGATTCCAGGTCCTCATCTTACAGAGTAGGAACCTAGTAAACATGACGCAGTTTTGCTGGAAGGGGAAAAAAAAATCCTAGGCTGTCCTGTGGGGTTCCTGTCTGCCCTGGGACATTCTAATTTTAAAATAGAAGGTAAGATGAGAAAAAAAAGCTTAATACATATAAGCTATCCAGAAACTTATGTCTGGGGAGGGAGGGAGGTTGGGTTTCAAGACAGGGTTTCTCTGTGTAGTCATGGCTGTCCTAGACTCTGCAGATCAGGTTGGTCTCGAACTCACAGCAATCTGCCTGGCTCTGCCTCCCAAGTGCTGGGATTAAAGGCATGCGCCACCACCGCCCAGCTTAACTATCACATGCTTTTAAAGTGTTTCTCAGTGAAAGAAAAGTATCAAAGGACTTAGTTTATCTTGAACACAAAGATAGATTTGATTTTGTCACAGTGCCGGCATATTGCTAAGATCTATTGACATATGTAGGTGGAATGGGTGGTTCATACTATAATTATACTGAAAGAAAACTGTCCCAATTTCCTGACAGTTGTTTTCCCTGTTCCCAAATGTTATATGAGATCAGTTGTCTAAAGCGACCCAAGTGCCACATCCTGCAGCATGATAAACTCACAACTACATTACAAGCTAACGAAGCCAGATCGGCAAGCTTCCTACTGTTTGCCTAGAACCTTCATCCACATCAGTGATCTTGGGCCCAGCTGTCATTCCTGAGTGGGGATAAACAGTAACACTAGCAACTGGAAAACCACAGTGGCTACTTACTTTGTCACAGTCTGTGGGAACGCATTTCCATTGCTTAATTACTACATGCTGGCATATGAAATACAAAATTCCGGTTCCTACGAGTTAGGTAGAAGTAAGTGCCAGGGGCAGGATGGATTGATCTTTCTAGAAAGCTAAAGTAAACAAGGAGTGACTTTGTTCCTCACCCGTTTCGCTCACCCATTTGCTTTCCCATGGTGCACCTGAGTACTGATGCTGACTTTAAGTACTGAGCACCAATTTTAAATAACTCTTCCTCCTCCTCTTCTTCTTCTTCTTCTTCTTCTTCTTCTTCTTCTTCTTCTTCTTCTTCTTCTTCTTCTTCTTCCAGATTAACTCCGTCTACAGTTTCAGTGGCTGCCTTGGCAATCTGCAGCTCAATGGTGCCTCCATCACCTCAGCTTCTCAGACGTTCAGTGTGACCCCTTGCTTTGAAGGGCCAATGGAGACAGGAACTTACTTTTCCACAGAAGGAGGCTATGTGGTTCTAGGTAATGTGACTGTTGCGGTGTGATTATGGTTGGCCCCACCTACACTCGAGTTAGAGCTTGCTCCCCAGGGCCACATGTGACACATGGGGGCCTATGAGAGGGAGTCCTGTCATTTGAAAGATTAAGCCTGTTCCCATATGAGTGAGCTCTCATCCTCTGAAGATTGCATTGCTCACCGTCAGAGTGTGTCATTATAAAGAAACTTGGGCTCTGTCTCTGTGTATGTGTGTGTATGTGTGCATGCGTGCATGTGTGTGCTCGCACACATATGCAGGAGACCTTCTACTTCGAACCTCAACAAATGTTGCCACCATACTTTGCAGCCTCCAGGTCTGTGAGCCAAATAAACCTCTTTTCTTTATAAATCAAGCAGCATTAAGACAGACTAAGACAATGGTGTACATCGAAAGCTGGAATCTTGAAATGCTTTTTCCTGGAGATAGTTAACAGAATTTTAAGCCCACTGTTAAAACTTAAGAATGCGAAGCTCACCCCTGTAAGATGATCTCTTTCCTCAAGGACCACTGGTAACCCCCCTTTACTGTTTCAAACCAAATATATAGCACCAACCCTTGTTTGGTTCCCTTGGCCAAACTTCTGGGTGCAGACCATCTCAATGCAGAACGTCCTGTTCTGTTCTGTGTCACGGCCTACGCCAGCCCTTGGCCACCTTATTTTCTCTCACCTTTTCTTGTTTCTTAGTATGAACTGTTGTCCCCACAGAAGGAAATTACATTCCCGCCGCCAATCCCACTCTGAACCCCTGTACAACACTGTCCTTCCGAGATCTTCTGAAGATTTCCTCCCAACCATTACTGCACTGGTAGTGCACTCAGCAGCTTTTATTGCAAGCCACCTGCATGGCAGTCTGTGTGCTGAATGGCGGATGTAATAGGCCCCAAAACAAAAGAAATCCTAGGAGCCTATACACACCACCACCTGACCCACAGCAGACATCTTTAATGATCCAATCCTTTAATAGGTCCAATAGAACAACCATTAGGGACTTGGCACAACCCTCTGATAAAGAAGTCATAATGTAACCAAGTACACTTTCTTAAACAACCCCTCGTGTCCAGAAGAATGGCACTAGAACATTTCTCTTTGTCACCTCAGGCTTTTGCTTTCCTTCCCTTCCCACTTCCATTTACTCCTCCTTCATCCTTAAGGAATTCTAAGGTTTGAGGCATTTAAAATGGATAGCCAAGTATATAATTTACGTTCTATCCCTTGAGTGTTACCTACTCCCAGGAGGGCCTGGCATGGTGGTGCACACTTTTAATCCCAGCACTCTCTGGATCTCTGCAAGTCTGAGGCCAGCTTTGATACATAGCAGGTTCCAGGACAGCCAGGGCTACACAGAGAGACCCATCTAAAAACAAGAAGAGAGGAAAAGAAAGCATTGGAAAAATGTTTAAGTTATTTATGAGGAAATGTATCAAGTACACAGTATTAAGATATATAGGTTTACAATGAGCCTTTAATTACCTGTGTTTGTGGGTGTGGGATATGTGTGTATGTGTTGAGGGGGGCGCACATGAGTACAGGTGCCAGAAGAGTGTATCTGATCCCCTGGAGCTGGAGTTACAGATGGTTGCAAGTCACCTAGTGTTAGTGCTGGGAACTGAACTCAGATCCTCTGGAAGAGCAGTTAAGAATATGCTCTTACCTGTTGAGCCATATCTCTGGCCCCACAGATATTCTTTTTTTTTTTTCTTTAAGACTTATATGTATGAGTGTTTGTCTGCATGTATGTCTGTGCACCACATGCATGCCTGGTGCTCACAGAATCCAGAAGTGGGTGCCAGATAGATCCCTTGGGATTGTGAATCACTGTGTGCATGCTGGAAATTGGACCCAGGTTCTCTGAAAGAGCAGCCAGTGCTCTTAATCACTGAACCATCTCACCATGACTACCACCACCACCACCACCATCACCATCATCACCACCACCACCATCACCATCATCATCACCATCATCATCACCACCACCATCACCACCACCATCACCATCACCACCACCACCACCACCACCACCACCACCACCACCATCACCACCACCACCACCACCACCACCACCACCACCATCACCACCACCACCACCATCACCACCACCACCACCATCACCACCACCATCACCACCACCATCACCATCACCACCACCATCACCACCACCATCACCATCACCACCACCATCACCATCACCACCACCATCACCATCACCACCACCATCACCATCACCACCACCACCACCACCATCACCACCACCACCATCACTATCACCACCACCATCACCATCACCATCACCACAACCATCATCACCCCCATCACCACCACCATCACCACCACCATCATCACCACCACCACCACCACCATCACCACCACCACCATCACCACCACCATCATCACCACCATCACCACCACCACCACATCACCACCACCATAACCACCACCACCACCACTATCACCACTACCACCACTATTACCGACACCAACACCACCATCACCACCATCACCACAACCACCACCACACAGCTATTCTTAATAAGCAATACCTGAGGTCACCACAGGAACAGTTTCTGAATCCTAGCACCAGTTCAGTTTGAAGTTAAAATTGTTTTTAAAATACAGTTAATCAGATCTCTTCCTCAGTGACTACAAAATAAAGTCTGTCTTCCAAATTTGCACCCTGGAGCCCCTCCAGGCAAGGCTCCCCACTTTCCATGAGGAACCAGCCAGGCATGTCATGGAGCCATCTGGTGTTCCTTCCTGTAGCCTTCCCAGTTTCCCAGCCTCTACACAAGGTTTCAAATTGCAGTCTCTGCCCAGACTTTCCTGCCCACCTTTCTATCTTTCTTTCTATCTTTCTTTCTTTCTTTTAATTCTGAGTATGTGTCTTCAGATTCCATCTTTTGCCCAAATTACTTTGCCCTCCTCAATTTTTATTTATTAGTGGCGGGAGGGGCATATGCCGTAGCAGCACACGTATGAGATCACAGAACAATTCTGTGGAGTTGGTTCTTTCCTTCCACCTTTACATGTGCTCCAAAGGTGGAACTCGGGTCAGCTGGCTTGTACAGCAAGCACTTTACCTCCTGAGCCATCCTGCCAGCCCCTGCCCTCTCTTAGAGGAGTCAGTGGTGCTGCTAGTTGCAACGCTGCTGCCCCAGAACCCTCAGAGCATATGGGGTGCTGAGAGTGTGTGGCCCTCAATACATCACACCATACCTAGAAAGTTTATTTTGCTCTTTTTGGTAATATCCATTTCCCTCTGCAGATGAGTCTTTCAATATTGGATTAAAGTTTGAAATTGCATTTGAAGTCCGTCCCCGGAGCAGTTCTGGAACCCTTGTTCACGGCCACAGTGTCAACGGGGAGTACCTGAATGTGCACATGAGAAACGGGCAGGTAGTGTCCTGAAAGTTAGCAGTCTATCTTGTCTGCCTTGAATGCTAGTGCGAAGCAGCAGGTGTAGTCTATAGAATTATTCCATTGATCTTTCTAATGGAAAGAAGAGGAAAAGTGAACATGAGATTTAAGTGTGTGCACTCCTGTGTGTTCACATTCATGTACCAGGGGTTGGTTAGACAGGGTCATGAAAAGATGGTGAAGCTACCAGAAAATCACCAATAATAGCATGACAGTTAAACAAAAGAACTAGAAGAAAGCTTTGTCAGCAAATGGAAGGTAAAAATATAACTACTTCCCAACATCCACAAATGTGAAAGCATCTTTTAAGTATGCGTTTGCTTATCACAGATGTGTGTATATGCACACATATATGCATATTATTCTCAATAACTAAACATTTATATTATGTTTTAGTTAAACAGTACATTCACATAAGATATTGCTAAAGAATATACAGGAAAGTATTCAAATAAGTTTAAAGGAAAAGGAATATTTTCATTATGGCTCAAACAATATAACTGTTTTATTTTGACTTTAGTACATGTAATTAAACCATAAAAAATAAAACTAGCTTTCATAAGACCCTGGAATGAGTCCTCCAGCATATTTATGTATGTGTGTATTTTTATATGTATAATTATGTATATTATATATAACATATTATATATTAGTATTATATTATTTAACATATATTAGTATATAACATATGCCATATTATATGTATATACTGGGTATTGGGTTCTATTCTAAAAGATTTATGCAAGTAAAATGACTTAGCCTTCCTATCATCTCGAGGATGTGTATAGTTTTTTTTTTTAAGATTTATTTATTTACTATTATGTATACAGTGTTCTGCCTGCATATGTGCCTGCACGCCAGAAGATGGCATCAGATCACATTATACATGGTTGTGAGCAACCATGTGGTTGCTGGGAATCGAACTCAGGAACTCTGGAAGAGCAGCCCGGTGCTTAACCTCTGAGCCATCTCTCCAGCCCCCAAGGTTGTATATATTATTATCACTAGAGACAGAATTTCTCTGTGTAGCATTGGCTGCCCTGGAACTCACTCTGTAGACCAGGCTGGCCTTGAACTCACAGAGATCTGCCTGCCTCTGCCTCCCCAGTGCTGGGACTAAAGGTGTGCACCACCAGGCCTGGCCTATCACTCTTGTTTTACATCTGAAAAAGGGGGGGGGGGCAGGAAGTAGATAAAAGGGAGGCTGTAGTTCGGCAGTTCAGCTTGAAAGTTCATCCTCTTCAAGAGGACCTTTCATTTCTTCCATTTCTGAATCAAAATTTTTTTCATTCAATATATTTTGATCATGTTTTTCCTTACTTTCTTCTCCCAGATCCTTCCAATCTACCTACCAACCTAATTTTATGTTCTCTCTCTCTCTCTCTCTCTAAAAAAAAAAGAAGAAAGAAAGAAAGAAAGAAAAATAAATAAATAAATAAGGCAAAATAAGACAAAAAGTCCACAAACATACATTGAGTTCGTTTTACACTGGCCAAATACTCTTGGGCACCGGGCTTCCCCCGGAATGCCTCTGGGGTCTCAACTCACTTTGTGTAAACAGAACATACTCTGTAAACTAAACAAATTTGTTCATCTACAGTTCTTACCAATCCTCTATTTTCTCTTCAGTAGGGTTATTTTGTTCTCTCTCCAAAGATTTGTTTAAACCTCTTGTGATCACACTGTAAATGTGATCATGCATGGGTATTTATGCAAAGCAGTGCTTCTCTGTGGTAAATTAGTCATGGAACTCAGTTCTACCCTGATGATGAGAAACTAAACTACCTACCTAACATGCCTTGGCAGGTCATAGTGAAAGTCAACGATGGTGTCAGAGACTTTTCTACCTCAGTAAACCCGAAGCAGAATCTCTGTGATGGCAGATGGCACAGAATTACAGGTGAGAAACTTGGCAGTGTCCTGTGCATCCTGTATTAGCCTGAGCCTGCACAGCACATAAGGGGGTGATGCCTGGAAAAACTTAGACCTTATAGGATCCATGTATACACTGTGTACAATGTGTACATTGAATCCACGAATATAAATGCTGCCAAAATGGCGTCAAACTACAAGACATGAAATTTTTAGAGCAAAAAACAAATAGTGTGCAGCCTATAGACCCCTTTTCTAAGGGAAATGTCACCACAATTGCTCCATTAGTTATGCTCAGATATTATTGTTGCTGCTTCCAGTGACAGAGAAGTGTGGGGATTTTTATTCTGGGATGTCTTGGTGTTGTGATAAATTATTTTATTTCCTGTAAAAATTACCCCAGTGCCACGTATGACCGGTCTTTGTACTGTTTTTCAGTTATTAGAGATTCGAATGTGGTTCAGTTGGATGTAGATTCAGAAGTGAACCATGTGGTTGGACCACTGAATCCAAAGCCAGTGGACCACAGGGAGCCTGTGTTTGTTGGAGGTGTTCCAGGTAAGCACTCCTGAGAAGGTGCAAGCTTCCAAATCCATAGAACCCGGCAAAATCTCCTAATGGCTGTTATATTAAGACTTGAGCGTGTATTTTCATGACTCGCCTAATAATTCAAAGGCTTTTATATGCAATGGTTCTTAATAGGAAGGAGCAGCAAAGTGCTGAATTTGATCCTACACACACACACACACACACACACACACACAAAGAGTAATACACCAAAACCCTTTAACTCCTCATTCAGGACTGTTTACACATAAAATCAGCATGCTCACCAGGAGATACAATTCTATCTTGTGGTTTACTTCTCTTCTTCCTCCTTTCCTTCCTCTTTAAGTATCTTCTACAAATACACAAATGCTACAGAGAAAAACTCTCTCTCATTTATGAATGATAGCATGATTGGACCTGGGAACCTCACACAATAGGAAAGAATTGCATAGAATTAGTCTGAACTCTGAAAACAGCTGCAGCCATAAGGTACGTTGCTCTCGTGGGGCGGCACTCCCTAAGAGACGTCTCCAGCTCCAGCTCCAAAATGGCATCTAATTCAGGATAGTGGGAAGACACTTATGGGCCCCCTACAATTCCTTTATACCCCTAGAACAATGGCTGTTATCTTACGTTGCTCACAACTGTATTCATGTGTTTCTCTAAGTTGGACAAGTTGAAAGTGAGAGCTGGAGAGGGAGTTATAAGATGGAGACATTAAAAAAAATAAAATAGAATAAAATGATGGAGACAGTTAATCTTTTCACCTGGAATTTTGTAAGAATCTTAATAATCTCCTAAGTAGATTTTTTTTTTTTTACTGTGTCATATAAAGGTAGCCAACAATTTAAAAAAGAAGAATCTACAGATAAAATCGAGCATCTCACCTTGTGTCCCCTCAAAATAGTAGTAACCAAGTAACTCTCCTCTTCTCTCCATGCTGATGTTTTCCGACACCAGCTGTGGTGGTTTGGGTAAGAATCGCCCCCATAGGCTCGTATATTTGAATGCTTAGTCACCAGGAAGTGGCACTCTTTGAGAAGGAGGTGTGGCTTTGTTGGAGGAAGTGTGCCACTAAGCGTAGACTCTAAGAGTTTTCAAAAGCTCATGCCAGGCCCAGTCTGTCTCTGTGTCTGTCTGTCCGTCCGTCCGTCCGTCCGTGTCTCTCTCTCTCTCTCTCTCTCTCTCTCTCTCTCTCTCTCTCTCTCTCTCTCTCTCTCTCTCTCTTTCCCCCACTTCCGGCTGCATAAGGATCAGGATGTAAAGCTCTCAGCTACTTCAGCACCATGCCTACATCAATGCTCCAAAGATACCAGTATTACCAACAATGGTAACTCAGGAGCCAAAAAGCATAGTTAAGATCCTCAAAAAGCACGCTGGGCGTTGTGGCTCATGTCTTTAATCCCAGCACTCAGGAGGCAGAGGCAGGTGGATCTCTGTGAGTTCGAGGTCAGCCTGGTCTACAAAGTGAGTCCAGGACAGCCAAGGCTACATAGAGAAACCCTGTCTAGAAAGAAAAAACAAAACTCAAAAACCAAACCGCCCTCTTGGATTTCACACAGATACTCAAACACAGCGCTCCCCAGTCTTCTGCCTCTGCTCTGGCTTTGATTCTGAAAGGGACCCTAGTAAAGGCCACTACTGCACCATGTCAGTACTCTGTGAAAACTGTCTCATGTCAGTTCTATTTCTCCACACTGCTTCCTTCCTCGAAATCATGGTATAGCTTCTAGCTACTTCCCAGGTTCTCAGTACACACAGGATTAACTGAAACAAAGCATGCACTTGTTCCAGCTGCCCTTGCCTCTGGTCTGTCGGTACCATCTGAGATTGGGGTTCCTCAATACTCACGGATGCTCCAAGCCTTCCCACAAGTACTCAGGAAGTCAATTCCTAGTAAATATTGTTCTCCCTTTTTTCTTCTAGTACCTTCCCAAGGAACACCTTCTTCTAGTCCTCCAACCTAGTACCTTATTGACTTGGGCTTGGCGTTCCCTTCCATCCTATCTCCCGAGGACACATACCACTGTTGTGAGACACGGCCAAGGCAGTTTATAGTAGAAGGGTTTTTTTTTAGGCTTACATTATAAGGTGTTACAGTTTATAGTAGAAGGGGTTTATTTAGGCTTACGTTCTAAGGGGTTGCAGTCTATGGTGGCAAAGGGAAGGCATGGCTGCGGGATCAGGAAGCTAACCACATCCATTTGGGGAGAGGTAGGGGGCTGAGACAGGGCTTCTCCGTGTAGCCATGACTGTCCTAGAACTCAAAGATCCACCAGCCTCTGCCTCTCGAGTGCTGGGATTGAACGTGAGCTGATCATATCATAAATGGCAGACACAGGGCAGAGAAGCAAATTAAAATAGCATATGTCCTTGAGCTCTCAAAGCTTGCCTCCAGTGACATACCTTCGCCAACAAAGCCACACTTCCTAAACCTCCCAAACAGCACCATCGCCTGGGGACCATGTGTTCAAATACCTGAGACTACGGAAGACATTTCTCATCCAAGCCAGCCCAGGAATTTACCCTAGAGCACAGCTGAAGCTAAATGGCACGTGACCTTCTGGAGGGGAACAAGACTTCACTCCCCATCCAGGACCACTGCTAAGCATCGGTCCAAGCTCTTGGTGGCAAAACCAGCATGGCTCCAGCTTGTGTCAAGATGACCAAAAATTAGCTATCACATCTCACTACAAATAGTTAATAAATAGCCACCACTTAGGAGGCAGAGGCAGGTGGAGCTCTGAGTTAGAGGCCATACTGGTCCAGAGTGAGTTCCAGGGCAGCCAGGGCTACACAGAAACCCTATCTCAACACCACCTCCCCAAAAAAACTAATAAACAAAATTTGTTCAACTATTTTACACACACACACACACACACACACTTTTCTATATGATAATTTAGGAGCTAAAGAATCTTTGAGGTTAGTGTAGCCCATTCCTAAGTCTAGCCAATGACTATTGGAAACATTATTTTCTGTAAAATATAGTCAAACTTTCACTCAATCTTGGAAACATTCTCTCTTAAAACTATGTGTTAGGGGATGGGAAAATGGCTCAACACTAAAAGTGCTTGATGCTTAAGCATGAGGACCAGAGTTCAGGTCCCAGGACCCACACGGCATGCATGTAACCCCAACAATGATGGCAGCAGAGACAGGAGGATCATTGGGCCTCAATAGCTCATTATCATCGCTGGAAACAAAATAGTGTACCCAGGGTACCCCAAGAAATAAGGCAGAGAGAGAATGAAGCACACTTAACACACTCTTCTGACTTCTGAACACATAGGTGCATGCACTACACACATAAGCACAGATATCACACACTCACTCACACACAAACACAAAAGCAAATGTGTTAAGTTTGTTAACCAATTACTTAGGACCCTAGGGTACTCTTCTGTCACTACATATAATTAATTTTATGGTACCTCATGCAGACCATAATTGCTATATTAATTACTTCCTCCAGATGATTTTCTGCATGAACGTAGGCAGAGTGGAAGCTGTCTCACTGTCATGGGATGGCAGGGCGTGGCTGAAGGTTGAGAAGATTGCTCTTCTCAAGCTTTTACTCCGTTTTAATTCTGAGGCTGATGTACACTGGGCAGGCTTTACAAACATGTAAATTAGATACAAACAAAAAAGAACTCATCTCTGGGGCTCCGTTCAAATCTAAAACTTTACTTTGTTTTTCTTTGGGTTTTTCAAGACAAGGCTTTTCTGTGTAGCCCTGGCTATCCTGGAACTCACTCGGTAGTTCAGGCTGGCCTCAATCTCAGAGATCCGCCTGCCTCTCCCTCCCGCGTACTAGGATTAAAACCCTACGCTACCACGGCCCGACTGGAGTCTAAAGCTTAATGATTACCATTGTAAAGAGGAAACGCTGTTTCCTGTCTTTATTTTCTGTTGAAATTATTTTTATAAACCAGTGTTTGTTTCGCTTCGCTCATTTCTTAAGCAGGCTATCGCACAAATAATTGAAACCCTTTTATAATACAAGGTTTCACAACGCAATCTGAGCAGTTTGTCTGTTCTTAACCGCCTATGCTATTTTGTCTCACTCCCAGCCAACATCCCAGCAATAGCTGCATTTTGTAGCTTTCCAGCTCCTTCCTCCATGGGCCTCCCCAAGCGGCTCAATTCCCTAACCCCGCCTCCCTGGCTGGCAGGAAATCCAGCCCTAGTCTCTCCCCTGCTCATCGATTGGCTGTAAGCTGCTTTAGTGACATACCAGGGGGACAACTGGGGAGCAGAGTTTACACAACTCTGGAAATCAGAGGAAATCAGAATTTGAACTACACAGTAACCAACGCCTTTAATCCCAGCACTCAGGAGACAGAGGCAGGTGGATCGCTGAGACTTCCAGGCCAACCTGGTTTACATGGCCAGGGCTGTTACACAGAGAATCCCTGTCTCAAACAAAACAAAGCAAAACAAAAGCCACAAAAATAGCCTTTTACCTGCAATTTTCAGTACACAGGCTCTTTGCACCCTTACTCTACATTACAAAGAAGATGTGTGATGGCAGCCCCTCGCTGGTGTTCGTTTGGTACCCTACTTTTTGTTTCCTCACAGATTGCCAAGTGTTTGTCCCCTTTTGTCTGCCACTGCTCACACAGCTGTGTATTTATAGCAATGGGCTTTGACTAAATGGATTTTAATTTCACATTTTTTTTTTTCGAGACAGGGTTTCTCTGTGTAGCCTTGGCTGTCCTGGACTCGCATTGTTGACCAGGCTGGCCTCGAACTCACAGGGATCCACCTGTCTCTGCCTCCCGAGCGCTAGGATGAAAGGCGTGTGCCACCATCGCCCGGTTTAATTTCATAATATTTATAAACTACGTTGCTTTAAATTATATTGCTTCTATCATCCCAACACGCCTAACTGTGTCTGTACAGTAATGAACACCAGGCTTCTTCTTGATGCCTAATTACAGTAGGTAAAGAAGGTTCCCTGGCATGCCACAAAGCACCTGTAAAATCTATGCCTCTTCACCACTTCCCTATTTATAGCTCTTAAGCCTTCAGCTCAGAAAAAATAAATTTTACCTCATTTGAATTCATTATTTTCTCATTATAGTCTATAGGCTTGGCAAAAATGTAGACGCTTAAGGGTAAAGGATTAAATGAAGATAGGGATTAAACAGAAACATTAATTCAGTGCAAAAATCACATGGACGCTCAAGTTCCTTCCCCCCTTCTCAGCAAAGCAGGGTAAACAAATGAAGCCTGGGGGGAAATTAACTCCACAGCACAGGGAGATGGTGAAAACGCACTGCTGAGGGTTCACAGGGAGAGGGCAAACAGCCAGGGTATGCACAGGAGTGTGTGTGATCGCAGAAGACATGGCAAGCGTAAAAATCCCTGTGTATTTCCATTCTTCAAAAACCAGTGTGGGTCCTGGGAGTCCGCTGGAGAACTGCGTGCCACTGCCGGCGTGGAAATCATTTTGACAGTCGGAGCGAGTCTCCAGTTTATACCTGGAGGCTGGAGCTTGGAATTCCCCACCGTTGAAATGTTTGGTTGTTTTCTTTTTTCCTTTTTTTCAGAGTCTCTACTGACACCGCACATGGCTCCCGGCAAACCTTTCACAGGCTGCATCCGCCACTTTGTGATTGACGGGCGTCCAGTAAGCTTCAGTAAAGCAGCCCTGGTCAGTGGTGCGGTGAGCATCAACTCCTGTCCCACCGCCTGACACAGCAGGACACAGCCGCTGAGGAGAATTCTTTCTAGCACTGAAATAACACAGAATGGAGGGGGGTGGGGTGGAAGTCGGGAACCGGAACTCCCCCTCCCTACAGAAGCTCTAACCTGGTTGAAGGGGATTTCAATAAATCAGAAATTGAGTGCTTCCTATTTCTTATTTGAATTCATAGTAATGGTCCCAAAACGTCTGCAGAGGACAGCAATTCAAAAAAATGGCAGATTTCCTTATTCCGAGAGCCCGTGTACGTCAGCTGCCTCCCCTGTCTCTAATAAAGTGAAGGAGGTTCTAAAGCAACCATGGTGTGCAAGCAAAGTGTGTCAGCAGTCTTTCGGGAAAAATCGTTCAACTGATACCGAATTATGTTTGCCCTTCACTACCTTAGAATTACTGACTTGTTCACAACCTCAATTAGGTTTTTTTTTTTTTTTCACCTTTACAAGAGTGCTTTCCATTCACAGCAGGAGTACCTGGATTAGTGAGCAGCTCTAAGAGAGGGAAGAAGTGCTTGACTTCAAGCCAAATGAACTGAGTTAGATCCTCAGCCCGCACAAGGCTTCAAGAGAGTTAACCTTTGACCTCCCAACAAATGCCACATGTGCATCGACACTCATGAGCACATGTCTGTGTGCACACGTGGATATGCACACCAGTTTTTTTTTTTTTTTTTTAAGAAAAGGAAATTTGTAGTATAATTTAATATTTTTCTGGATCAAAGGGAGGCCACCTTTTTACAAGGGTAGTACTTCACATTCTTAATGCTGAGAAAATGAAAATTCCCCGACTTGCCTGCAACTTCAAACATACTGACCTGAGCCAGGCGTGGTGGCGCGCGCGCGAGGCAGAGGCAGAGGCAGGCAGATCTCTTGTGAGTTCGAGGCCAGCCTGGTCTACAAAGCAAGTCCAGGACAGCCAAGGCTACACAGAGAAACCCTGTCTCAAAAAAACAAAAACAAAAAACCACAATGATCTTCTGAGACCGAAGCCTCAACACTTATGTGACGTTGAATCCATTCTTAGATGAGACTTTTCTCCCCTAGCCTCAAAATGAAAAGGTTCTTCTAATTCTTCTTCTTCTTCTTCTTCTTCTTCTTCTTCTCCTTTTTCTTCTTCTTCTTCTTCTTCTTCTTTTTCTTCTTCTTCTTCTTCTTCTTCTTCTTCTTCTTCCTTTCTTCTTCTAAGCATAGTATTACCAATACTTTACACAAAAATATAAAAATGAGTTATGAGCTCTTAATCAATTATTCATGAGCCCTGCCAGCTCGGAGCCCCTTGTGTGGAGGAGGCCCTCTGGGCACCTGTGTTCCACTTCCTCCCTCACGGCCACAACAGGACGCTGCACGCTATGGAAGAGGAGGGTGAACAACTGAATGTTTCCTCTTGTGAGTATGGATTATAAAACAAGAAAATCGGGCACCTGGTAGAAGCACTTGAAGCCAAAGAGCAGTCGACCGGAATGTAACTTAGCAGCTCAGCACACACATTCACAGGCGTGTAAATCCACGCGTTGACAGTCTGTACATAATGACACGCCCCCCTACCCTCCTTTGTGCAGTAACTGATCACCTCAGTCCTCAGCTAGGAACTGGGCCCACTAATGAAGCAGCTTCAACGCTTCCGGCCTTTCCCATAGGCCTTGGCAGTTGCTGGGTGGTAGGTACATGAACCTCCACTGCCCCTGAAAATGGGCAATTAAAGGTCGATAGCTTTTTTTTTTTTTCAGTGGCGTAGCCACCCATAAGTTGCAGGTATCCCTCGAAGTAACCCCTCCCCCATCCCTCTCTAAGTTCAATTAAACTCATTGGATTGCCATGCTACATTTGGGTGGAGTCACTTCTGTCATCGATGACCTGTTAATAAACATCTGTTCACATCTCCCTAGAAAAGGGCCAGGCGATCTTCTTTTAAAATATATTTTATTAATTTATTCATATTACATCTCAATTGTCATCCCATCCCTTGTATCCTCCCATTCCTCCCTCTCATTTTCCCCTTACTCCCCCTCCCCTATGACTATGACTGAGGGGGACCACCTCCCCATGTATATGCTCACAGGGTATCAAGTCTCTTCTTGGTAGCCTGCTATCCTTCCTCTGAGTGCCCAGCCAAGGACAATACGCGCAGTAAACTTCGAACCCCTACCCAGATCTAGCCAATGGACAGGACATTCTCCACAGTTGAGTGGAGAGTGGGATCTGACTTTCACATGAACTCTGGTCCCCCATATTTGACCACGTCCCCTGGATGGGGAGGCCTGATGGCCCAGGCAATTTCAGGAATGTAAGCTAGGCCCTGGAAAGATGCCTCGGGGATTAAGAGCAAGTACTGTTCTTCCAGAGGACCATGACTCAGCTCCTACCACCCACTTGGTAGCTCACAGCTGCCTGCAACTCCAATTCCAGGGCCTCTGCCACTCTCTTCTGACCTCCTAGGGCACTGCAGGTACATACATACAAACAAAGTATTCATACACATAGAAAATAATATTTTTAATATGAACTATGTGAATTTCTAGATTGCTCACAAATCTGTTGTAAGATCTCAGAGCTGTGTCTGGCATGTATCGGAATATAGTTAATATTAAGTGAATTTCAGGAAAGCAGAGTTTCCACAAAGGTTACTCCCCTCATCTCACCTTCCAAGGCAATAATAAAGATCCTGGGAGTCTGAGAAGAGGAAAAACTTTTTATTCCACTGAGTCCCCAGAGACTTGCCTGAGGGTGTGATAAGACTAAAGGATGGACAGCTGTCAGAAAGGCAAGAAGTTCCCAAAACCAGCCCATAAGAGAGCAGAAGGGACGGTAGTAAGATCAAAGGATGATATCCCAGTGGTCTATGTAATCATGGGACAGAAAAGCACAAACATAAAGCTGTAAGATGACACTGCCAGTAGACACAACACTGCCAGTCAGACACAACAGTGCCAGTCAGACACACAACTCTGTGTGGCGGTGAGAGAGCTCAGAATGTATTCTTGTCAACTTAGGCAGACCACACTGAGTTCACAGGACCAACATTCACCCACAGCCTCAACAGAATATCCTTCCAAATGATCATGAGCTAATGTCAACCGGGAGGCAAGTTATCAATCTGTGTTACTATGATGCACTCTGAGAGAGCACACACCCAGTAATGTAAGGGAATGTAGGGAGAGCCATTCAATATAGTGGCAAGAAGGTGTCTATCCATGCCGTAAGATCAGTAGTGATGCTTTCCTGTCAATCCTGGCATCAAGAATTTGTGTCTTTTATTAGCCCTGACAATTCTGTAAACAAGTTTATCAGTCTTATTAATCATGTTGAAGAAAAAGTTTTGGGTTCCACTGTGTTTCCTTTATTATTTCTCTGCTTATTTTTTATTACATTTATTTGGGAACATGTTGTGTGTGTGTGGACGGGAGTGCATGTGAGGGGGGCAGAGGATGACTTGTGGGAGTCAATTCTCTCCTTCCACCGTCTCAAGTCATCTCAAGCCTTAGGAGCATATTACCCTCCTGAGCACCTCACCAGCTTTCTCTCTGCCTATTTTTTGAGAGTGAGGTTTGATTACATCCCGCCCACCCCCAGCTTCTCATTTTGTTTGGGGGATTTTTTGTTGTTGTTGCTGTTGTCATTGTCTTTTTTTTTTTTTTTTTTTTCTGTCTTGAGGGTCTTACTGTACAGCCCAGAATGACCTAGAAGTTGTGGCAATCCTCTCTGCTGGTCTGCTGAGATTATAGGCATGTACCATCACACGCCGCTCACCCCTTTCTAATGAAATAATTTAAGGCTCTAATTCTAAGATCTACAATTACTAAGACTCATAGATTTTGATATGTATTTTAACTCAGAGTGATTTCTCTCATTGCCTCTTTATCCAAGGATGATTTCGAATTACATCATTTTATATTCTGGTATTTTGAAATTCTCTGGGTGTTTTTGTTATTTCTAATTGAATTATGTTGTTGAATATATTTTGAATATTCTGCATACGTAATGCTTTTTAATTTTCTAAGGTTTGGTGGCCCACAATGTGGTCTGTATAGCAAGTTTTTCAGTCAGATCAGTTTCTGTGGTTCACTGCACCTTGAAACTCAACATAGTTATTCCAACCTTTATAAATTAATGTTTGCATGGTATTTTATGTATATCTTTTTACTCTTTATAAAAAATTCTGTTTAATGTGTGGATATTTCGTCTGCAGCAAACAGATTCAGAGCCCACAGATGTCAGAAGAGAATATCAGATCCCTTAGAACTGCTGTTACAGATGGTCGTGAGCCACCCACCATGTCATGAGCTGGGAATTGAACCCAGGCCCTCTAGAAGAGCAGCCAGTGCTCTGAACCACTGAGCCATCTCTCCAGCCCCAGTCTTTTAAGACTTTTCATTTATGAGTCTCAAAATTAAAGCAAATTCATGCAAACAGCTTGTGCTAACATTCTTTTCTCTAACCAGTTTTTATGACAATCTTTGCCATGCAATCGAAGTTGAGCTTTTGTAACTGATACAACTGTCCAAGTGATAGAATTTAAATCTATTACATGCATTTCTTTTTACCCCTTTTTCCTGCTTTTAGAGTGTTATTTCAGTCCTACTGTTTGCATGTCTGTTCTACGTGCTATTTAGAGGTAATTCTAAACTTTACAACTTACACATTTATCACAATCTTCAAGTACTATGATGCTATTTCATAGTTTTAAGATATTTGCAGAGCTGGAGAGATGGTTCAGAGGTTAAGAGCACTGGCTGCACTTCTAGAGGTCCTGAGTTCAATTCCCAGCAACCACATGGTGCCTCACAACCAATAGAGCACTCATATACATATACATAAATAAAATATTTTTATTAAAAAAAGAACTCTTTTCCTCCCCTTGCCTTAAAAAAAATGTGTGTACACTACAGGGAGAGGCACATGCATGCCATGATGCACGTGTGGTGGCCAGAGGACAGCTCTGTGTAACTGGTTCCCTCCTTCCTCCTTCCTCCTTTACATGGGTTCCATGTCACAAACTCAGGTCAGGCTGTGTGACACAAACTCAGGTCAGGCTGTGTGACATGCACTTTGCTCCTGAGCATCCTGTCTGTACCTCCTCTGTTGCTGTTCCTATGTTATGTTGTTCTTTGACATGTTATCACTGCTCTCTTCTTGCTTTGTACAGCCTACTTGATGTTTACAAATTAAGAATTGGTTTATTCATCTATCCACTGACTTTCTATTTTTTGTGCTGTCCCTTTCTACACATTCAGTTTCCCTTCTAGTACCATTTCCTTGAACATGGTGCAGTTTTGCTGGGGATGAATTCTTAGAGCATGTCTGGTCAAAGCATCTCTTCTTGATTTACATTGTGGAAAGGTGCTTTAGAGATAATGCTTTAAGTCGGGCATGGTGGAACACATCTTTAATCTCAGCTCTCAGGAGGCAGAGGCAGAAAGACTTCCAGCCCAACCTACATACACTGTCTCAGGGCGGCAAAGGGGGGCGGGGGCAGAGAACGGGGCTTTACTGTCTTCGTACATGGTTTTTGGTGAAAACTGCTCTCGTTAGTTTTGTTCCTCTGAATGACTGTGTTATTTACTACCATGATTGTTAAGTCATATTTCTCATGATGTCATTATTGTCTTTATGACTTCTCCTCACACTTGGTCACAGTCAAGTTCCCTGAAATCAGTTGTACCTTCTGGCAGCCTTCACCATTTATCTAGTCCACCCATCCTCACTGGGGCAGGACTAAGGACTCAAGGCCCATGTGTTAAAAAAGAGTCTTAGCTTAAGGTGTAACTCAGTGGCAGAGCACTCTCCTAGCATGTGGGAGGCCCTGAGTTGGGCTCCTAGGAGAAGAAAGGAAGAAAAGAGAGAAGAAGAGAGGGAGGGAGGACACGAGGGAGGGAAGGGAGGAAGGAAAGGACTTCCCTGTGGCTGAAGCCACCAATTATTCCCACCCTTGGATGAGGTCGCAGGGTTTTTCATGATGTTTTTCCTCTGGTTCTTTTCCTATCCTTAGGCAACTTTCAATCTATTCTTTCTCTAAAGAGTGTTGCATCTTTGATAGACAACTGTGTCAACTGTGGATGGAGGGAACTAATTCCACAAAGTGTAAAAGTAACTTTTATTCTCCTGGCTCAGTTGTTATCTGGGAATCTAACAGCTTCTTTTTGCTAACCTAGGCCTAACCCTGGGAGCTTCTAGCCTCCACACAATCTAACCTAGGGCCTAGAATGTTTTCAGCTTCTGAAACTTACTGCATAATAAGCTCATCCTTACTTGTCCTGTCTGAGCTCTGGGCTGGCTGACTCAACTCAGATGTTCTGGCTCAAACTCTTCTCCCAGCTGATTTATTCAATCTGGCTTCTCTCTCAGCCTGGAATTGCTCTACTTGGCCTCAAACTAATTCAGAAATCTTTTCTAATCTTCTGGCTTCTCATTTTCTGGCTCATTCTATCCTCACCTGAGTTCTCACTCTCTGCAAACTATCTCTCCATTACTGTCCTGGTAAAACTGCCTCCTCTTTCTGTAAAACTGTCTCTTAAGAGCCAAGCATGGTGGTGCACACCTTTTGTTATCCCAGTAATTGGGAGGCAGAGGCAGGCGGATCTCTGTGAGTTTAAGGACAGCCAGGGCTATTACACAGAGAAACCCTATCTGAAAAGAAAGAAAGAAAGAAAGAAAGAAAGAAAGAAAGAAAGAAAGAAAGAAAGAAAGAAAGAAAGACCTGTCTCTTAAGCAGCATTCCTTTCCTTTCTTCTCATGAGAGTTGGGTATATCCTATTCTGTCAAATCTTCTCTGATACATCACTTTCAAACATGGGTGCTTCCTTCTACAAACTAACTTTACCTTCATTTGGGATTAAAGACTTGTAGCACCACGCCTGGACCTAAGCATCTCTTCACCTGATACTTGCTCTATAACCAGGCTGGCCTCGAACTCAGATCTGCTCGCCAGCCAGATCACACATGTGAACTTTTGCCAGAACAGCCACATTCTGAATTAACATTCCTCTACAACAAAGTTGTCCTCGGACCTCCACACGTGCATCATGCATGCACATGCCTCTCCCCGTAGTGTACACACATCATTTTTTTTTTCACACGATTTTTTTTTTAAAGGCAAGAGGAGGAAAAAGTTTGGGTTTGTAAATATCTTAAAGTTATTTGAAAAAGCATCATAGCATTTGAAGATTGTGATAAATGTGTAAGCCGTTTAGAACTGTCTCTAAATAGCAAGCAGAACAGGTACACAAACAGTAGGACTGAAATAGCATTCAACTCGCTCATCTTACTTTCAAGTTTTGTTAGATTAATGCATATTAATCTCTCTTCACAGAGGTACTTTAGACCTATACAGGCAGGACTCAGTGGCCACATCTTTGCATGGTCTTTTCTCTTTAGCTAATGAAAATTCAAATGGCTGTGAGATGTGTACAAGCTCCGAGAACCTGGCATTATGATCATCATGGATCAGGCTTTACCTTGAGTCTTTGAAGCTTGTCATCTGTGCCAGGATGATCTCTAAGGTACTAAGTGTGAAGCAGTCCATCTTGTCAGACACAGCCAACGGTTTGTCATCCTGTGTGCTCTACTGACATGTTTTGTTCTTATTAAAATCGAATATTCAGCAATTGTCATCACCCAAATATTCAGCCAATGCCACCACCTTTATTTGTTTACCAGACAGACCATAAGATGATACTGGCCCATTACCCTTGACCTAGTCAACCCTCGACAGAAGACTTAATGATGCTATTTGGGATGCATTTCCTTGCTGCTTTGCCCAGGTGGCTTTCTCATTGCTGCATAGACAGTGATGGGAACATCAGTTATTGTCAGGCAATGACTTCCAGGGCATCTTCGGAGTTGCCTAATTGAAAGGACAAATACGTAGTTAAGTTACTAAATATGAAATTATTTTTTAAGAAAAATAGTCATTATCTTTTCAACTGTTTAAAATCTTTCTGAAGCCTTTTAATGTCACACATAGAAATGTATAATCAGAGGTTCTGATAAGAGTCTACACTTGGAAGCCGGGCGTGGAGGCACACACCTTTAATCCCAGCACGGGAGGCAGAGGCAGGTGGATCTCTGAGAGTTTGAGGCCAGCCTGGTCTACAAAGTGAGTCCAGGACAGCAATGGTTACACAGAGAAACTTTGTCTCGGAAAAAAAAAAGTCTACACTTACCTAACAACATATGCTTATCACCATATTGTAGGAAATTCATAAAAATAAAATTAATGTCCCAGATCTTCATTTTCAAGGATATGCAGCAATTATTAAGCGGCAAAAATGCATAAATATAAAAAGAAGTGATAATAGTATGTAAATTAATTCAGACATGAACCTTCAATCACTTTGGCTGAGTAATTTCAAAACTAGAACATGTGTGAGGTGAAAACTAGCAGGCTAATGCTGAAATGCTGGTAGAATCTCTGAGTTAAAATACCCTTAAAGCATCTGGAGTCTGGGTTCTTGTCTCACACTCCCCCCAAATCATCAACCCTGGATATTCTAACCTATTCCTCCCATAAGTTAGTCTAGCGTTTAAAGTGTCGACCTTACTAAGCTTAACTCTGGGACCCAAAAATTCTAATCCACTGAGAGAATTAGCAGTGTAATGTTTACTGTTGTGTTATGAGAAACAAGAGAAAAACGAAGCCCATACTACTGATAACAGTTTGCTTCCGTTTTGTAAAAGTGGTTTCTCTCATAGCCTTTCTTTCTCTACAATATTATCAGCTCAGCCAATGGTCTAATCCAAGCCAAGTGACAGCATTTGTACTCTTGTACCTCGAACGATACTCTAAAAATAATTATACTGGTGGTTTGATGTCGGTCTTGAGACTACAGACACAATCTAGATAAAAATTTACAGGTGCAGGGGAAACGATTGGTCTAGGCTTACAAAGTCACAAAATACAGACTGTTACAATCTGGGCTGTTCATACTAACTTAATGTTTGCATTCCCAGGTTTAATTTTTTTTTTCTTACTATTAAGTGTCAGTGTTCATATCGATTATGCATATCCTCAGCTGGCAAGATAGTCACCTATTGGGTGATGCTTCTTTCCCATTAGAGGCAGCACTGGAGCTCAGGCCTGATTCCGGCCCAACTGAAGAATCTCCTCCTTCCACTGGAAACCCCCTTGGCTGGGTCCCAAACCGAAAAGGCATAATTCACTGAAATCCTACAATACAAAATTAAAACAAGGAGGGTGCTTATTGTCAAAGATAAGTTGGCATTATTTTAATGCAGCAATCTTGCTGCATGTGTCCAAAAATTGTTCAGAAGGTGACACCTGAAAAATTGACAATAGTTAACTCTGCAACTATTCCTTACAAACAATTTAGAGTCTTATAACAAATTCAAGATGGCCCCCAAGTAGTATAACAAAATTGTACCAATGTTGTGGCTAGCCTGTGCCTAACAGTGATGCCAATACTGTGGGGAAGAAAAGCTCGAATGGTCTTCCTATGATTATTAAAATCTGAGTCTTTGTTCCCTAGCCTTCCATGCCTCTTCACGAATGTAGGCTCTTCCTCTGAATAGAATTTCATGCCCATCCAGATACCTTTAGATAATTGCTTTGTTCCCATTAATACCCAGTCTGCCCTCCCCCTATGTCACAGTGCATTAGTTAAGCAGTTGGTTTTAGACAGCTAAGGCTACACAGAGAAACCCTGTCTAAAAAAGACAAACAAACAAATTGGTTTCAGAAGCTGGTTGCCATGGTGCATGCCTTTAATCCCAGCACTCCGGAGGCAGAGGCAGGCAGATCTCTGGGAGTTCAAGGCCAGCCTGGTCTACAGGGCAGTCTAGGACAGCCGAGGCTACACACAGAGAAGCCCTGTCTCAGAAAAACAAAAACAAAACAAAACAAAAGGATCAAGCAACAGTAGGTTTAATGGAAATAAATGTGAAACACACAGTAAGTGTTCTGCCAGTGAGAACTAGTATTCTTCAGTCTGTGCTGAGCATTAGCAGCACACATGTGAATCGGAGACATTAGCATACACGATGCACGTACACACATAAATTCATTGCCATCCACTCTTTCCCGTGCCTGGACCTCTCCCCAGCCACTGATCCCACCTTTTACTTGCTAGAGTGAATCCATCCAAGTTTGAATTCACATTTCCCTTTCTTAGAGGAAGAACTCCCCCACACCTCTTATTATCTAAGTCTTCCCAGCATCTGTCTTTTTGGGTTGTAATAGTTATCATTCTCATTCAGGATTTCTCAGGCAGGGCGCTGTGGACACTGGAGAGCAGCAGACTGTCACAGGCGATGTAAAGTGCTCTTCCGTGTCCACCACTAGACGCCAACAGCGGGCCTTCCCCCAGGGTCTTCACTGGTTTCTTTTTTAACCGTTCCCATACATTGCCAAGCACCCCCAGGTAGGAGAGAAAAGCAAAAACTCTCCCTGTTGAGAAGCGGTATCCTAATTATTTTTAACAAATGTTTGAAATAGCCTTAACCATTCCTGCTCCATCTTCCTCACCATTTAATCCTCTATAGCTGGAAGAGTTTGGGTACACAATAGACATTTAATATCTCTATCTTGAATAAATGTACCTATCTTCAACTATTCATACACAGGGAATAGGAAACATGAAAAATGTCTTTAAAGTATTTCTTCTATCTAGTATTCTGTTCATAATAAGTACTTATGGAAGCAATTATAAAACTACATTTTTAAATTCCAAGAGTTTGGTTAGTAGACTGACCATTATCAAGAAAGGGGCATTTCTTATAGTTGCCTGTGGTTTACTATAACTATCTGTAGAAAATTAAGCTTTTGCTACCTTGTTTAAGGAAACATGGACTTACCAAATATAGGCCGAGTCTGATTCCTGTAGAGGTGAATAAATCAATTGCTTCTACTGACTTTCCATAGAAGGCTAGACTTGCCAAAGGAATGATGACCAAGT
The DNA here is from genome assembly GCF_903995435.1 of Acomys russatus. Taxonomy (NCBI): domain Eukaryota; kingdom Metazoa; phylum Chordata; class Mammalia; order Rodentia; family Muridae; genus Acomys; species Acomys russatus. The sequence continues at coordinate 12,116,494 of NC_067157.1, read as the reverse complement.
GTTCCCGTGACACCCAGAATTATGACATCAGAAGATTCTGTTCCATAGCTTCCTGCCTGCTAATGAATCAAGCATCTCAGTTCATAATTCTCATAACAAGATGAATGTTCAATAAAATTATGTTTTAAATGAAAAATCCCAAATGTCCTATTTTATCAATAAAGGCTCAGGAGTCAGATGCTGGGGTGAAAATCTGCTAGTCAGAGGCAGAGAAAGCACCCAGGTGGCCTTCCTACTCAGGTCACATCCCAGTGGAGAAGGCCTAAATGGCTCACTAGCTCAGCTGACAGCCCAGGAGGAAAAGTCTTAAAAACCCAAGGCCAAAGGTTCTCTAGCTCAAAGCCTCAAAAGCCAAAGGCCAAAGTGCTCCTTCTACCTCTCACGCTGTCTTGAACACCCTCCACTCAAAGTCCTGCCTACTCTTTAAGCCCTGTCAGCTGGTCTCTTGCTCCACCTCTTGACCTAGGGTTAATTTTATTAACTCCTGTGTACAGAAAACTCTTGGATTAAAGGTGTGTTAGGGCTGACTGAACCACCCCTTAATCACCCGTTTACAATAAACAAAGTTCTTAGATTAAAGGTGTGTGTTAGGGCTCAAACACACCTAACAATAGACGGGTTTTTACAATTTGTAATCTCAGGGATCACAGTGGGATCAAAGATCAAATATCCTGCAACAAAACTAACTCTTTTAGAGTTTATTCTTCTCAGTGCCTTTGTTTGTTTGTTTGTTTGTTTTTTCTTTGTTTGTTTCTGAGAAAGGGTTTCTCCGTGTAGCCTTGGCTGTCCTGGACTCACTTTGTAGACCAGGCTGGCCTCAAATTCAGAGATCCACCTCCTCTGCCTCCTGAGTACTGGGATTACAGGCGTGCACCACCACGCCCGGCATCCTTGCTATATTTTCAACATTACATAACTTAACCTTTATAAGTAGTCAATCTGCATAAAATCACACTCCTGAATCTTCCCACCGAATACGTCAGTTTCCTGTTTCTCATCACCTCCCAGACTTCCTCCTATTAACAGCAAGTAACCCAGCTTGCCTACACCATTCTCTCAGTCAGTCTCGACAATTCCGATGAGGTTCTCTGTGTCTCTGAACTCGATCTTAGCTAAAAGGCTGAGACGAGATTCTATACCTCCTGGTCTTACGTGGAATTCTTCCAGGTCCTGGGCTATTTCTTGTCATGCCTGGTCCACCTCTATTTCCTGTTTCTCCCAGACAGCCTTGCAGTTCCCAAACAGAGGAAATGAAAGCTGTAAAAGGAGGGCTACAGTTTATATGCTCCTGTCATTCTGTTTCCTCGTCCTAGAGTCTCTTCTCTGCTGATCCTACCCTTCGGAGCCCTTCCTGTAGTCTGTAGTCTTCCTGCGCTTCTGCGGTCACATCTTATTTCACTCTGCTTTGTAGAGCTTTAGTTTAGTTTAACCCAGGAGCCAGACAATAATCTTCAACAAACGATCTGTTCAGTTTTCATCACTAATGACTTAAAGAGCATTTTAACTTCATGAAAGGCTTTGTAACTTCACCACATCACACACGGTCCCCACTGTTAGGTGTCAAAATTTGAGCTACAGAAAACTGGGATCTTATCTAGGAATGAAGTTTATGGTGGGTAAAAACTTACCTCTTGTCTTCTCTCCTTCGGGTTACCTGTAAATATATTGATCACAAAACTGAGTTTAACTTACTATGTCACAGTCAGACAACTGAAATAATTGCTGCCCATTGTTACCTAACACATGGCTTAACAGCAAAGAATTTTTTTAAGATTGCACAAAAGCTTAAGTTGGTGCGTTTGAGAAAAGATAACAGTGGAAAGATGATGGGTGTGCATTTCTGACAGGATGTTAGCAATCTAACAGCAATCTAAGCAGAGCACCAAAAGTTTATCTGTAAGTGGCATTAAAAGCACAAAGTAAAGTATCTTCAAAGCATCCTAAGTATCCTAAGAAAGCATACTTCATTCATCCAACAATTTTTTTCCTGAGACTCTACCATGAGCCTCATCTATGTTTAATGTTGAAAAGCCTGAGTAAAAACAATTTCGGCCCTGGTGAAGTTTACAGATTAGGATAAATTCTAGATAAGAATTGTCAATCTTTATGTAAACAATAAATAGAAATTATCTACATAGAAACGGGTAGGGCAAAGACATTTGATTGGTTAGGGATATAGAAAACAATAGCACAGGCAAAGGTCTTTTGTCAGTAAAACAATCGATCTGAAAGGCTAGTAAAAATGCAGCACTGAAATGTGGTCCAGGAGATAAGTATAGGCTCTGTCACTGAGAAGAATGGAACCAAGTTAAAGACTTTAGAGTCTGTCTTATGGACAGAAACTATTGAAGGAATTTCTACAGTCACAAATTTTATTGATTTTTCATTGCAAATTTTGTTCTTTCTTTTTTTAATTAATTTATTCAGATTACAACTCAATTGTTATCCCATCCCTTGTATCCTCCCATTCCTCCCTCCCTCCCACTTTCACCCTATTCCCCTCCCCTAGGTCTATGACCGAGGGGGACCTCCTCTCCCACTTTATGGTCATAGGCTATCAAGTCTCATATTAGTAGCCTGCTTATAAATTTTGTTCTTTCTATACATTTGATCTTTACTTTGTTTTATGATTTCCTTTTTCCTGGTGTCTTTAGGCTTAATTTTCTTCTCTTCCTGCTTTTCTTTCTTTCTTTCCTTCCTTTCATTTTGTTTTGTTTTGTTTTGTTTTGTTTTCAGACAGAGTCTCTATGTAGCCCTGGCTGCCTTAGCACTTCCTATGTATACAAGGCTGGCCTAGAACTCAGAGATTGCCAGTCTGTACCTTGGGAGTGCTGAGGTTAAAGGTTTGTGCCACCATGTCTGGAATAATTTACTTTCCTGTTCTATATACTAAAGATGGAAATCCAGTCATCGGCTTTTGTCCTTATGCCCGTTCCAGCACAAATAAGTCTACAAATTTCAAACAAAGAACTACTTTATCTGCCTTCACAAATATTAAAATTGTGTACTTTTCCTTCAGTTACTTTTTTCCATTAAAGTTTGGGGGTTTGTTTTTGTTGATTCTTTGAGATAGAATTTCGCTGCATAGCCTTGGCTGTCCTGGACTCACTTTGTAGACCAGGCTGGCCTTGAACTCACAGAGATCCACCTGCCTGTGCCTCCCTGAGTGCTGGGATTAAAAGTGTGTGTCACCACAGCCAGCTTCCAGGTGTGTTTCTTATAAGTAATATATGGTTGCATCTTGTTTATTTTATTCATGCTGATCTCTATCTTTTAAATTACCCTGGTCAATGCAGTCTAATATAAAGCTGTCATGCTGTTATCTGTATACAATGTCTGTCTTCTGTTTTTTACTTTTTTGGCTATTTTTCTGTTCTTTTGGATAAACTGAGTATATTTATAAATTTATCTCCGCCCTTGGTTTAATTTCATGTGTGTTCTCTATATTATTTCTTGTGGTCTATTTTATATATTGCTCTAGGATTTACAGTAGATATTTGTATATTTTTAAGGTCTTCCTTCAAATGACTTTATATACCACTTTATTGTAAAAGAATCTAATAAAGTATATTTTACTTGTCTTCTATTGCCATTAATAATACAATATAAATACAAAAATAAAATTAAAATCTGGTAGTTTTATTAGCTTATATTTTATTTGCATCTATGCTGTGAATGATGTGACATGTCAGTGCTGATGTGACAAGTCAATGCTTGCCTTAGCAATTATCTTCTGGGGGGACTTTTAATACAATAGACATAGTTTAAACTTATTTATTATATACTCGCCTTCTTCAGTATTACATTGAGTAGGTCCAGGTTTTCATCTGTTTTTTCCCTTCTGCCTATAGGTTTTCATTGAACAGGGCTAATATGTTATATTAAATTAGGTTTTGTATCTCTTTAATTTTTGCACAGTATTTCCACTGGGTATAGAATCCAAAGTTGACCGTTTTATTTTCCTTTGATTGCTTTAAGTGCTTTCCAGAGCTTGTTCCACTATTTCCTGGCTTTTGTTTCTTCTAATAAGAAGTCTGATGTGGCCAGAGAAAGAAGACCGGTGAAGACGGAACGAGCCAGAGGACGAGAAGGAACCAGAATATGAGAAACGATTGCTGGAGTTAGTTTGAGGCCAAGCAGAGCAATTGAGAAGCCAGATGGACTAAGTGAGCTGGGAGAGGAGTTCACACACCTTTAATCCCAGCATTTGGGAGGCAGATCTTTGAGTTCCAGGCCAGTCTGATCTACATAGTGAGTTCCAGGCAAGTCAGGGCTATAGAATCAGATCGTCTCTGAAGGAAAGAAGAGTGGCAGGGGGTCAGGTATTATTCCTTTTCTTCTCTCTATAGCGAGTCTTTTCTCTCTGCTGGTTTATCTTTTTTCAGGGATATTAAGCAAGTAGATTGTAGGGCATATGGTGTCATGTTCTTCTTGCTTTTCCGCTAAAATACTTTGACCCTCTTAAATCTGTACCGACAAAATGTTTATCACATTTGGAACCTTTTCGGCCATTTTTTCTGCAAGTGCTTTTTGCTGCCCCCTTCTGGAACTCCAATTCCTTGACTATTAAACTGTCTGAATTTGTCCACTGCCCACTGGTCTCTCCTATTACAGGGCTGTTTTGTTCTCCATTGTATTTTAGTTTCCATTGCTGCCTTTACTCTTTGGGTTTTGCAATACTTTAATCTGTTCTTCATTCATTTTTCCTTAGACATTGTTTTTATCTCTTGAAGTCCAGTTTGATTTTTCTTATCTGTCATCTCTTTGTAAAAGGAACTTTTATTTGCCTGTTACAATTATTGCCTCAGAGGTTTACTGTCTCTGACTGCTAACCTAGGCCTAATCCTGGAAGCTTCTAGCCTCCTTACAATGTAACCTATGCCTAGAATGTTCTCAGCCTCTGAGACGAGACTTACTGCTTAATTAGCTCACACTTACTTTCTTTCTGAGCTCATAGCTGGCTGGTTCAAACTCAGCTGTTCTAGCTCAAACTCTCTCGAAGCTGACTTATTCAATCTGGCCTCTGAATTGCTCTGCTTGGCCTCAAATTAACTCCAGCAATCTGCTCTAATCTGCTGTCTCCCAGTAAAACTGCCTCCCCAACCCCCCTACCCTGGCCTGCACCCTCCCCCACCCCCAGCCCTCTCTGCATTGGCCCTTAAGTCTGTCAAATCTCTGATTCATCACTTCTTTTTTTTTTTCCACTCAATTAGATATCACTTAACAAACATGGGTGCTTCCTTCTACAAACTAACTTTACTTTCATTGTTTGGGATTAAAGGTGTGTACCACCACGCCTGGACCTAAATATTTCTTTACCTGAAACTTGCTTTATACCAGGTTGGCCTTGAACTCAGATCTGCTTGCCTCTGTCTCCTGAATTAAAGGCATGTTTACATTCCAGCCTGATCACACAACCTAGGTCTTTGGATGTGATTTTGCCAGCCAGTTATGAATTAAAATTTCTCTACATCTCTTAACCTGTCCATTCTTCCTTTTGGCTTCTTGAACACATGGTATATTTATAATAAAAGTATTAATGTTCTTGTTTATTAATTCTTTCATTTGTGCCCCATTCTTGGTATGTTTTAACTGACTGAATTTTCTTCTGGTTATGGATGTCATTTTTACATACCTAGTGTTAGGTTTGGGTTATCTGCTGAAGAAAGACCCCCCCAGGCAGTATGCAAAAACAAAGACTGTTTTTTATTCTAGCATGCTAGGATCACCTGTCTCTGGAGAGTGACCCCTAAATGAGCACGCAAGCTCAATTTATAGACAGTTAGAGGGATCTGTGACGACAGAATTGAGTCAGAGTGTACAAGGGGATGTAGGACTGGCTGTTTGGTTATTGGGGACTTTTGAGTCACTGAAGTTTTGGTTCTTACTCAGGAGATGGCCTTTAATTTGATTGGATGGGGCCAGCTGTGTTCTTTACCAAGGCCGTGAATAAAAACATGGTACCTAGTCAATTTGTTCTATTAGCTGATTAGCTGTCCATGAGCTATCCATAACTTGTGGTTTTTTTCAGGAATTGTTAAAAAGTTGGCCTAGTTAGGCAGAGTGAAAACCCGAAGCCAGTCATGGAGCTGGTCTAGTCAAACAACTGGGGTCTTTGGGGTGTTTGGGGTCCCTGGGGTTGGGTCCCTTTGCTAGAAGTGTTTATCTGAATGCCAATGAAAATTTTATATTGCTGAATAACTTTACTTTTAAGTCTTCAAAGTGCTTTTGAATTTTGTTCTAGAACACAGAAACATCTTGGCTTTTGTGGGGTTTTTTTGTTGTTGTTTTGTTTTTGGAGACCCAGTTTCCCTGTGCAGCCTTGGGTGTTGTTGAACTCACAGCCCACCTGAACCTTTCACTTAGGACTAATCCGTCTTTGTTACTTAACTCAATGATCTATGGATTATAAGGAGTCTTTGCTCAAGATGTTGTGAACATGAACTAGATCCAACCCTGTGAATTAATTTACTATATAGAATATTAATCAGCATTATAAAAAAAAAAAAAAAGAAGAAGAAGAAATCCTGAATTGGGAATGTAACTTAGTGGCACAGTGCTGGTGTGCACAAAGCCCTGGGCTCAATTTGAACCAAGAACTACTTTACTTACATTCATAAATATAAAAATTTTGTACTTTTCCTTCAGCTAATTTTTTCCTTAATTTTGGTTTGTTTGTTTGTTTTTTGAGACAGGGTTTCTCTGTGTAGCCTTGGGTGTCCTGGAACTTGCTTGTAGACCAGAGATGGCTTCAGAGATGATGGCGTACAACACGAAAACAAAGTGTATCTAAATGACAACCTGGAAAGCCACAGAAGTTCTCTCACATCCCTGTAGAGGTTGTTCAGTGACATCCAGGACTGAATGTGACAAGAGACTGTGGCTTCTTAAACTGTAGGGCCATGTAACCAAATGAAATATTTAACAGCCGTCAAAAGTTTCTCAACACACAATAATCAGAATTAATCTCAAATCAACCACATAATAACTTTGACACGTATCAGAAAGCATCATTCTGCATCCAGTGGGCTGGCTGGTTTCCATGTCCGGTGTGTTGGTCCAGGCACTGCTTGCTCCCAGAAGAAAATGGATAAACCTTGAGATCAAAGGTCCCAAGATGCCGTTTCGCTCTCAGGGGAGACCAGAGCACTTTAGGGTAAGGCTCATCAGGCACTAGGCCAGGTTCCCAGTCTCTCCAGGGGAGGTGCAAAGTGACAGCGCCTTGTCTGAGCTGCTGTGCGAAGCACTGCAGCGGAAGCAGGCAGATGTCAGAAACCTGCTGGTAGGCAGGTCTGGTGGCCAGTGGTGCTTCGCCAGGGGCCAATACCAAGCCAGCAGTGCTGGTGGAGCAGGCCCCAGGTCCACCACTGCTGCCTGACCACCCAGAATCCAGCAGCAGTTCCCCCCCACCACCACCACCCCTCATACCCAAACAAATGGAGTCTCAGACAGTCATGGTGGAGGACTGGTGAGCAAGAGAGGGAGCACGGGAGCAAGCCAGCCAGCCCTTATTTATAAACCTTGGGCAGCAGGGATGGGGCCTGAGGGTGAATGTGTCTGATTCGATGGGGCTAAGGGTGCCAGGATACTTAATCTACACAGAGTGGTAGATCATTAACATGCACTAACAGGGGGCCCTACCACAAGGAGAAAACAGTACTGCATTATGCTATAGATGAGGGAATAACTTCTAAGTATGATTAGAAGTCATTTTCTGGAGGCGAGGATCGCCTTAGCATAGAGTGGGGTACTTTCAGGGATTCCCTGTGCTGGCTGAACAGGTTCCTTATCAGGAAAGGGTCTGGCCTGTTATCTTCCTTGAGGGCTATGTGACACTCCTTATAAAATCTGGGGTTACCAGGTCAGGTGGAATGGGAACCCCACTGAGAAAAGGGAGTCCACCTTCACAGAGCGAGTGCACAGTGACTATCCAGACAGGTTGTACTTCAGCCTTACCCAGCAGAGTCCCACATGGCAGGGCTGGCATCTCTTGTACCAGGTAATTAATTACCCTGTAGCCTTGGTTCTGAGCCCACTTTGCACCACATACACCATCAAGACACACAATGCTAGACACAGCTCAGGAATGAGATGGTAGTCTATTAACTGCAGTTTCTTTACTGTCTGTGCAAAATTTTCTGCTTCTTACAGAATCATAACGGTTTAGTTATACAAAACAGCGATTTTAAATATTTTCCTATTGCCATCCCTCAGCATGGGTCAAATAAATTTATTTTTCGATGGTACCGCGTCAGAATGTTTGACTTCTAAACTTGATGTTTCAGTTGCTGACTTTAATTTCATTTTTCAATTATGAAATTAATTAGTAAGAGTTATTCATTTATATATATGAGCACTCTATTTGCATGTGCGTCTGCATGACAGAAGAGGGCATCAGATCCCATTATGAATGGTTGTAAGCCACTATGTGGGTGCTAGGAATTGAACTCGGGGCCTTTGGACAAGCAGCCAGTGCTCTTGCTGAGCCGTCTCTCCAGCCCTAGTTTATGAATTTTGCCTTGGGATTAGGAGAGAACTTCCAACAACTGCTGAGACGCTACATGACACTAAAGGTGGACTCTGCTACAGACCAACATCACGTGCCTAATGAGTCTGTCTCCGTTCTACCCCCTGTGACTGGGTCCAGAGTCCCGCACTGCTCCACAGTGCAGGGCACGTATGTAATTCTCCTTATATCCATCACATGCTTTGTCCATCTTCAATGGCCTCTTCCCTCCTCCTCCTCCTTCCACTCCGCATTCCTTCCTTTTATAGTAATGGTCTACCTAACCATCACTGGCTTTTTTCTTTTGCTTCTCTTTAGCACGCAAAAATATGTTTTGTTTTGTTTTGTTGAGACAGGGTTTCTCCATGTAGCCATGGCTGTCCTGGACTCACTTTGTGGATCAGGCTGGCCTTGAACTCATAGAGATCTGCCTGCCTCTGCCTCCCAAATGCTGGCATTAAAGGTGTGCAGCACCACACCCGGCAAAATCCTGTGAATCTATTTCATATATTAATCTGTTATTACTCTAATACAATTGCACCCCAAAATCTCAATGATTTTATACACACACACACACACACACACACACACACACACACACACACACACATTCTCTTGCTTGTAAGGCTAGAGACAACCTGGCTAAGCTGCTTCCATCTTGGCTAGCCTACCCGTGCCTACCCTAAGGTCCTGGTGTGCGCAATGTAGAAGGTTCCACCTCACCTGGCTATGAAGCAGACACATCTGATTCACTCCAGACTGAAGTTATGGTGACACTCGTAAGGGCCTTCTTGTAACTCCGTGCTGTGGGTGGCTTGTGGAGAATGGCGGGAGCTAGAGCATGGGCCAAGCTCTGCAAAGGCCAGAACACCAAGTGAGTTGGTACCAGAACCCTATTGGTCCAACCTGATCCCCACCGCAACCTGCATATTTGTCTAAGCTTGGCAAACTTTGGAAGCCCCAGATTTGGGGATCCAAAGTATCTGACTGTACCTTCACCAATGATGGTATGCTTACCAATAAGCAGGTAAGAGTAAAGCCAGCAATTTCAACTTTTTCCTATCTAAAATCTGCCCCTTAATTACAAAAGATATAAGAACAAAGGTATAAGACACTCAAACAGAAATATAAAAGGGCCTCAGCGATATAAACAACCACTACAGCGTCAAACTTCAAATCTTTCAAACGTGTATAATAACAAAACTATTATTTATCCTGGTGGCAGAATTAAGTTGTCTAAACAATCAAATGTTGTGGCTCACGTCACATTGTATACGTATCACATATCACAGCACATTAATAGCAAGTATAACTCAGCTTTCATTAAATGAAGACTGAAGGCTTTGTAGTTTCTCAGAATTTTTGTGAAAACTAATTTGGCTAATGTACTGGAGTTCTTGAGGATTTGTGTGTGTGCACGTGTGCGGAAGCAAGATGTGAAACGTGAACCGTTTTTCTTAATCATTCTTCATCTCACTTTAAAGACTTTTTCTACAATTAACCAAGCTCTGGTGCTCACAGATTCAGCTAAACTCTGGGGAACCGCCCTTCTCCACCCTGCCAAGCCCAGGGTTACAGGCGCCCCATTTTTTGTTTTTTGATTTTGTTTTTGTTTTTGTAAGTGCTGGAGGACTACATTTAGGGTCCCGATGCTTCTGTGGCAGGCATTTTACTGATTGAGCCATCTCTCTGTCCTAAATTCTTAATTTAGTTCTTAACTGAAATCTCGTGTAATTTGTTCAGTAAAAATTCAATGTCTGAAAATAACTGACTTTTCAAATGTTGTGCCCCCTTTTTATCCCATCCCTATTGTACATTCATCAAATGTCCTAACTTTGAACCCATCTTGTCTGTATCTTAGACCCTTGTCCACTGACTGTAACTGCTCTCCCTGTCAGCGCCACATGTCTTTTGAGTACATAGTGTATGTGTTTAATGACATCGCCGGCTGTATGAAGCTGGATCTCTATCTTAATTTATTTTTGAATTATCCAGAACCCTTAAAAGTTAGTTTGGAGAGGATACCGCTTTGGCCTCGGAACTCAGCTGTGCCATTTGTTCAGAGTGTCCCTAGTTTCGGTTGACCGCGGATAAGCCTATTTGGGCTTTCTCTGCGCTCTTCGACATTCGTTTTCTGTTAGAGAGCGACACTAGGGCAACATCCCAAGGAATCGGACCCACTGCCCTGCCTGCTAAGACTGTGAGCCTTTCATCAGTGTTCAACGCCCGTATTTAAAATGCCACCGCGAAACCTAGCTACGTTACCAGGGCCTCCGGAGCTGCAGACTCTCAAGGATGTTGACAACGCAGCTAGGATTTACCGGCCGAGGCCCAGTCGCTATGGTAACGGTTAGCCGCAAATGCGCTTGCGCAGAAGCCCTGCGTCCTGAAGAAACGCAGGCTTTACGATGGTGACTACTTGCGGCAGCGACGTGACATACGGCCGCCTCCCCGATCGTGTCTTTGAGCTCAAATGCAAGGGCGGGAGCGCGGCCTGGGCTTCTCCTGCTGGTCTGTGGGGCGGGATGACCCAGTCGGTGGTCATACAGGGTGAGCTACCCCGATCCGCGGGAACAGGGTCGCTGCGGAGCCCAGTCACCTGGTTACCACCTACTTAATGTCCTTCTCTCTCTTCCTCCCCGCTGGCTGCAGTCGGCCAGTGCGGGAACCAGATCGGCTGCTGCTTCTGGGACCTGGCGCTGAGGGAGCACGCTGCGGTCAACCAGGTACCCGTGCCCGTCCCCCGCGGTTCTCGCCCGGAACCCTTTGCCTGTCACCCGGTCTCACTGAGGGTCCTGGGTGAACTGGAACTCACTGTGTAAATCAGGCTGGTCTCGAACTTGCAGCGATCCTTTTGCCTCTGCTTCCCCCAGAATTACCACTGTCATGCACAGCTCACTTGAGCTTTTTGCCTGTACCGTAAGATGCATGTGGGCGAATGTGGCGAGTGTCTTTTTAAACCCACGTTGCTCCAAGTCACAGGCAGAAGGCTGTTGGTCTTAAGTGTCTCTAATCCTTAGCAGTCCTCCCCTTCCTCTTTCCCTCCCTCCACTAGTTTCAAAAGGCTGTAGGTGCACACAATAAAATAGGTTCCACATCAAATGATCGGCGTGAGAATCCCAAGACATGCTCACTTGGTGTACCAGCTGTATACTCCTGCAAGGCTTACTTCTTGCCTTGCTCTCCGTCAAACTTAATCAATCAAGGGTCCTCCTGGCGTTTTACTCTTCCCGCACAGTTGGCAGGATCAACCTAGGTCTCTTTTTCGAAAAGCCCTTTTAGTGTTGTAGAATTACTAAAATGAGAGAGAAAATAAACTTAAATGCTTCAGTTTGCTTTGTTTCCAGAAAGGGATTTATGATGATGCGATCAGCAGCTTCTTCAGGAACGTGGATACCAGGTAAGGGGATGGAAGGCTCTTGGGTGTCAGGCTTTCTTCTTTTCCTGTCGGCAGAATGGAGGGGTTCCTGAGAGGATAGTGGAAACAGCCCACAGTGTGCTGGTGTCTGCTTTACCTGCTGTTCTGACCGGAAGCATATTCTCCCATCACATTTTCATTCTATTCTGCAGAACAGCAGGCTTCCTTGATGGGCTTCAGGGGAAAAAACAAAACAAAAAGAACCTTTAAAGAGGACCCGCCCCTTCTGAGAAACCTGAAGTTTTCACTGAGGGGACCATGTTATGGGTCTAGTCGTGGCCAGGATTTGAAAGATTATTTTGCGTATTATTTGCTCTTCAAATATGCTAAAAAGAAAGAAAAGTGGGAACTGTCACAACATAGATTATCCACTTATCTCACAAAACTGGAATCTGGTGTTTTAGGTTCAGAGAGATGCCTCAAAGACCGATACCAGGACTGGCAAGATGGCTCAACTGTCTAAGGCGCTTAGCAAGGACTTGGGTTTGACTGCCCTGGAGCAATATGATAGAAGGAGAGAGCTGCCTTACTGTGTAGATGAAACTGACACTACCAGTCCTGGAAAAGCTCATGACCCTGTCTCACTTTGTCTTTCAGAGTGGCTGGTGATGGCGGCAGTATTTCCAGAGGAAGAATATCTTCTTTAAAAGCCCGAGTAAGACCCATAGTCTGGGACTCTTATTTTGAAAAGGGGCAGTGGAATTTGAGTTCATTATTTCCCTGCAGTTTGTTGCTTCCGGTTGTTAACTTAGTCTTTGGCTATTAGAAAAAGAAATCGGTTTAATGTTGTGTAGGGACCTGAGGTGCTAAGGGTCAGGCCTCTAAGGACCAGAGCAGTAGGGCGGCTTCTAGAACTGTTTCTTTGTCTCCGTGATCTCGATGTCCCTGGAAAGCGAGACTGTGTATGCAAGGTAGGACAGGACGGTTGGTGGACACAGTGATCGGTGGAGGGAGCCGCCGGGAAGCCTGAGAGATCACGCAGCACCAGCAGTTCCTAAGGAGAGACGCAGGTGCTTTGTAAGTGCTTTCTCAGCGACGGTCAAAGACTACAGGAGTGGCCTTTTACCCTCTCCTACTAGTGTTCCCATCGCCTTCCACCCGGCTCCCTGATGTGACAGTAAGAAAGAGCCAATCACGAATGCAGAGAGCTGGCATCCCGCACTTCAGAGAGAAAGGCACTTTGACATCTCCTCAACTACTGATTGTATGTTGCATCTTGGGCTAGTCACACACAAGGCTGTGAACGAGTCCTTGTCATCATGTAGCTCTGGAAGGGACTAGAGACGTCTGTATTCCTAGAACAGTTTTGACTGCAGACTGGGGGTGCCTGACTGAAGAATGGAACGTACTCTCAACGTCTAGTTAGTTCCCAAAGGAAGAAGAAACCGAGGGCTTGATATGTCTGAGGAGAGATCAGAAGAGCGGAGGAAGATACTGGGGCAGTGCTGACCCTCCTATCAGAACTCACTTGATGTGGGACCCAAACTGCAGTGTATGCTGTGCCGGTGGCCTCAAACAGCAAGCCAGTCAGAGGTGGCAGGGCTCCCTTAGCTGTAAACGGCCATGCCCCATATCAAATCAGTGTAATTTTTTAATAATCTTACACAGTTTGTAATCGTACATACAGTCTCTTCAGTTGACACTCTCTTGTTGGGCAGTGTCTGTATTTAAGGTAAAAATTGCATATTGTTGAATATATCCTTGAAAATCCCTAAGATTAACCAATACATACTCCTAGATAGTGTTGCTTATGTTTAAAAAAAAAAAAAAAAAATGGAACACATTTATAAACATGGTTGTAGGGACTAGAGAGATGTCAACATTAGCAGTGCTTACTGCTATTGGAGAAGACCAGAGTACAGCACCTAGGTCTGGCAGTTAATAACTGCTCGCTGCTCCAGCTCCAGGGAGAATCCCACACCTCTGGCCTCCTCTGATACCTGCAGTAGTGTGTACACAAACACACACATACACACACTTAAAAAATGACAATAAATCTTTAATACATAGTTCTGTGTGGCTGGGAGATGGCTGCAAAGCTCCTCTTCGAGAGGACTCGGGGTTTGACTCCCAGGATTTACATAGGCGCTCTGTTACGGGCATTCAGTGCTCTGTTCTGGCCTTCGCGGGCTCTAGGCTTGAGCATGGTGCACAGACATGATCTATGGAGGGGAAACACCCATACACGAAAGACACAATAGCAAATTAAAAGGCAGCCTTCCAGTAGTCCGCTTTCAGCCTCCTGAGTGCTGAGGTTACAGGCATGTGCCTCCACACCCAGCATCTTTGAAAAAATTTAAAAGCAGTTGCAGTCTTTGGAATATGGTATGTCCATTGTATCTCCCTTGTCTTAGGGTCTCTATTGCTGTGATAAAATACAATGACCAAAAGTAATGCGGGGGGGAAGCGATCTGTTTTACTTACATGTCCATATCACAGCTCATCATCGGAGGCCATCAGGACAGGGACTCCAGGGAGGAATCCAGAAGCAGGAGCTGAAGTTGCCCAGCCTGCTGTCTTACACCACCCAGGGCCGCCTGCCTGGGGCCGACAGCGCCTAAAGTAAACCGGGTTCAGTAGATTAAGTCAGTAAGTTGTTTAAACAATGTCACAGGCTAGCCGGAGCAAAAAGGAATTGCTATTTTAGACCATGAATTTTGAATAACTAGGCCCATTAAATCAACACATTTTTGCCAATGATAAGTAAGTTTGTTATTTTTTTCTAATGTAAAATCCATGTTTTGGGGCTTAACAAACTCTCGGAAAGCATTTTCTGCGTCTTTCTAGTTGTGAAACCATTTTCCCCATATAAAGGTGTTTCAGATACTGGAAGAAGTGGAAGGTGGTTGGCAAATATAATGGATACAGCAACATTTAATGGCCCAGTTCACTCAACTTTGGACATCTGGCTAGGCTTTATCATAGAAAAGAGTGGACCACTTCTGTTGACTAAGGCAGCTTCAGGCATTGCAGGTTCAGGACTTCCCATCAGTTTGCTGAGCTGTAATAGTTTCTCTGGGATTCAGAAAGACTTTGTTGATTAGACCAGAAGCTGACCAACAGTAGTGACTCGTGTGTGTGTGTGTGTGTGTGTGTGTGTGTGTGTGTGTGTGTGTGTGTGTGTGTAAGTGTAAATGGCCATTGCATGATCCACATTAAATCCTCTGGCAACTTTCCTTTGGAAAGTAAAAAAAGAAAAGTAGGATGAGGGAGCACATGGTGCTGTTGGCAAACCATTCCTCCTCACATTTGCTAATCTCCTTTAAGTTTATCTTTTGTCCTCTTGTTTTCTTAGTGTAGATTATCTCTATGTCGTTATTGTCAGAGTTAATAAATTTCACTTTGTGTTACTTGAATGAAGGGGCCTTGTCATCTTTAGCATCTGCCTGGTGCTTTGGCTAGACGTTAACTCACTTGAACTGGACATTTCTTGCCTGTAATTGTTCTATTTCTACTCCTAGTATGCAATGCATTAATACATCCTACATTTATTGAAAAAGTATGTTGGTCAGGATTACCTTCTAGATTTCTAAGACTCATGTTAGAATTTGGTTGAAAGGATTATTGAGTTCCTTTGTCCCCTACTGGCCCCTTTTGGAATAGAATTAAAAATTTAGAATCCACTTTTTAATTGGGTTCCATCTTTTTGAGCTGTATAAAATTACCATTTTAATTCTTATACTAGATTACATAAAGAAAAATGTTAATCTTAAATTGTGAAAAAGAATAGTAACTTTTAGCTCATGAATTCTCAGATGTATAGAGTAAACTGTGCTAAAGAAAGTAAGCCGGGTTTAAATTCTCTTTTCAGGCTGTTTTGATTGACATGGAAGAAGGAGTGGTGAATGAACTTCTCCAAGGACCACTGAGAGATGTGTTTGACAGCAAGCAGCTCATCACGGACATTTCTGGCTCAGGAAATAATTGGTGAGAGTGTACTGGATGCCATTTGAAAGCGAGTCGCCCTTACCTTGTCCTCATAGGTCCTGCTGGGTGAAAGCCAAGTGCAATGGCCACACAAAGCTCCAGCCCCCGCTCCTCATCTGAAGTAACCAGTTGACCAGGAGGATGCTTAGGGTGCCCAGGAGCAGCCCGGGGTTACTTTCACTCCCACTTCTACTACCTTTTTATTTTTTTATTGCAGAAAATAAACCATGAGAAACTGATTGAGCTAAATTCTCAAAGGTTTTAAGTACTTTTAAAAACTTATTATTCGACTGCTCAACTTGTTTATCTAAATCAATCGGATTAACAGACAGATGTAGGCCAAACCAGTATCCTCCTACATAGCCTGAGTTGGAAGCTGTTTTAACTCTGAAATATACAATCTCTTCAATGGGGAGAAAAACACCCCAACAGTTAAAGAATTCACATTGAACTTTTCGTTCAGTTGGTTTTTTTTTTTTTTTTTTGGGAGGGGGGCGGACAGGTTGTTTGTTTGGTTTGCTTTGCTTTGGGTTTTTTATTTGAATTCCATGTGTCAGGAGACCAGGAACAACCAGTCACTTAAGAAATGAGCCTACGAGCCCACCTACCAAGCTTCCCTCTGGTTGTATATAACTCAAGTCTTGTTTGCATTGTGCTAAAGCTGCATATAGCGTGGAGGTCACTTTTACTTTGTGGTGTTATCATAGTGAGACTCCAAGATTTGATCAGCTAAGACAACTTAGTCTCTTCAGTATCATTTTCAACCATTTGTCATTTTATCTAATAAGGTGAATATAACCAGTTTTTCGTATTTTAAACCAGATAAATTAGTTTGAAATTTTTCATTTTAATTATCTGTTGCATTGACCTCATCTGCATTTTAATATGTAAATTCACTGCAGTTCACAGTTTCAATGGAAACAAAAAAAAAACCTGAATTCTTACATTTTTTAAAAAGATTTATTTATTATGTATACAACATTTTGCCTACTTGTGTGCCTGATCAGCTGAAGAGGGCACCAGATCTCATTATAGATGGTTGTGAGCCACCATATCATAGCTAGGAATTGAACTCAGAACCCGTGGGAAAGCAAACAGTGCTCAACCTCTGAGCCATCTCTCTAGTCTGAATTCTTACATCTTATCTGGATGTAAGATAAATTTTTTAAAAACTACAGTTAATACCCATTGTTTGCTTATAAGGATATTTGAGAATCGCTGTTATATAACATAAGTAGGGTTTATTACATAAAAGAACAGATTTCTTAGTATGATTTAAATAGTTTTTCTATTTTTCTTCCATCTCTTTTATTTAGAGCAGAAATAATAAAATCAAAGTAATAAATCAACGATGTTTTTAAATCTGTATTCTTACTTTCAGGGCTGTGGGTCACAACGTTTTTGGAAGCCTTTACCGGGAACAGATCGTAGAGAAACTCCGGAAGTCAGCAGAGCACTGTGACTGCCTGCAGTGTTTCTTCATCCTACACTCCATGGGAGGAGGTAGAGTCACTCGTTTGCCTGGAATAAAGCTACATGCTAGTGGCAATTCATTTTGCAGTCATAACTCTTATTTCCATGTTTCTGATACTTGCTAAACAGAATTGGCAGGCATGTCCCGCCTTTTCACAATGAGACAGTGTCAGCCACAGAGTTCATGCTCAAGGATAACGCACCAAAACCAAATGAAAATCCAGTCTTAGGATGTTTCGTGTGTTTTGTTGGGCCACATTCATGGCTAGCCTAGGATACATATGACCCATGAGATGCAGATTAGATTTGCCTGATGGAGTGCCTGGGTGTAGAGCGTATGTTTATAAGTCCAGCATGGGGAGCCAGAGACAGATGGCCCTGGGCGCACTGGGAAGCCAGCTCCAGGCCAGCAGGAGCCTGCCTGCCTGCCTGCCTCAAGCAAAAAGGTGGCTAGCACTTAAATAACCCCTCATGTTGTCTTTCGGCCTCCATAGACACATGCTTATACAGTGCTTGAGCACTCACTCACACAGTGGAGCCTTTGTAAAACACATAGGAAAAAACTGAAATTATCACTATTGTCCAATTTTTCTTGTTTGTTTTGAATTGTTTTCTTTTTCGTTGAGATTCTTTTGTGGTATTTTCACCCACACTCCAGTATGTGTGCACTTTTGAAACATGCTTAGTAGCATCTGTGCTTGCTTTTTCCTCTATCCCAAGGAAAGTTGAGCTTTTCTGGCGTGTTCTTACGAGGCTTGCCATTATAAGGACACTAACACTCTTTTATTTACCATCTTCAGATCTTCCCAACCTCCCTCCAGTAAGAAAAGTGAAGATATCCAAACATAATGCTACCTTATTACACAAATTTTTAAAATTATTTTACCTCTCACATGCTAGGTTTCTTTTAAAATATATAAAATATTGCTGATTTTTATGAGATACTTTGAATTTACTTATAAATCCTTATTTCCTGTCAAAGTTGTTAGTGTTATTTTACTTATGTGTACTCGATGTCATACTCCGCAGGCATTGTTCTCTTCCGAAAATGTACAAGCATGTATCCCACTGCACTCATTTTAATAGGCTGTGTTTCAGTGGATCAGTAGTGTTAGTCCATGTTGTTACAGCTCATAAATTAAGTCGTGTCCCATAGAATGTCTTTCATTAAAAGTATTAGTACTGGATAGCCAAGCAGGGGATGGAGGAGTAGTCTGAATAATGAAGTCTGTAGTAGTAGTAGTAGTAACGGTAACAATAATAATTATAATAATAATAATAATAATAATAATAATGATGATAGTGAAGATAAATTATGTCAGTCAGTTCCTTAAAAATCACCCAGTACAGGCCAGGAGTGGTGGTGCACGCCTTTAATCCCAGCACTTGGGAGGCGGAGGCAGACGGATCGCTGTGAGTTCGAGGCCAACCTGGTCTAAAAAGGGAGTCCAGGACAGCCATGGCTACACAGAGAAACCTTGTCTACAAAAACAAAAATCACTCAGTACATGGAACTTAATAGCCCAAACTTGAAGTATGATCTACATTGCCTTGTTCCCCCAGGTAAGACTGTAATTTGGAATGGGTGTATTTTGCTCTCCTATTCATAAAACAGAAACAAGATGATGTGCTGATTTTAAAATAGTAATATCAGTAGGGTTTGGAAGAATAAAATAACATTATTCTTTCTAAAAACAGATTAAGATTTTACATTCTAGGGTGAACAAGATGACATTGTCATATACAAAGTTCATAATCAAGAACCCAGTAATGGAGTTTCAAAGATAGATAGATAGATAGATAGATAGATAGATAGATAGATAGATAGATAGATAGATCATGTCTTAGGTTTTAGATTGCTGGATTTTTTTGTTGGCCTTGGCTTTACATTTAACCACAATAAATAATGAATGTGCACATGCGCATGCATACACACACACACACACACACACACACACACACACAACACACGTATATGTATACATATATATACTTTTAATTGTTGTGTAATAACATAGCATGCATGCACACTGAAACAAGATTCTGGAAACTACTTATCCATACTGCACTTGCCACATTGCTTCTTTCTACTCTTTCAACTAAAGTCACTCTTACCAACTTCATCACTTGTTTCATAGAATTAAGTCGTGGGATCCGGTTTTTTCTTTTTAAGTTCTTAAAATTTTCTGAATTTGCATAAATGTGACTTTAAACATCAAAAGGTTACTAACAAGATCTCCAGAGTTCCTGCTTTTAAAAAAGTAGTGATAATATGTTGTGTTTGAAACTTACCAAGTCCAAGGCAGACATGTTTTATTGTGTGTTGCAAGTTGCTTGATGACATGATAGTTTTCTATGTTGTTGAGACAGTGTGTATCTTGAGACCAAAGGTGTCAATGTATTGTTGTTCTGTTTTTCAAGTTGCTTGCTGTCAGGAGTACTGGGTGCTATCTTAGTTGAACTTCTTTTTTTTTTCTTTTGGTTTTTCGAGACAGGGTTTCTCTGTGTAGCTTTGGCTGTCCTGGACTCACTTTGTAGACCAGGCTGGCCTCAAACTCACAGCAATCCACCTGCCTCTGCCTCCCGAGTGCTGGGATTAAAGGCGTGCGCCACTGCACTCACCTCCTAGTTGAACTTTTCATATTCAGGGGTTTTTTGGTATTGATTGACTTAAATATAAAAAATATTAGAGAAAGACATCACAGACTCAGCTCAGAGCCTGAGCTGGAACTCCAGACTAGGACCCTGCCTGTCTTGCTTATGCTCTCTCCCCTCTGAAAATTCTGCTGACAAACAAAACATTCTGGGTTCTTCAGAGTTACACTTCTAGCCATTTGGATTTTCTTCTTGAAATGTTAATCCTCAGGAACAGGATCTGGACTGGGCACCTTTCTGTTAAAGGTGCTTGAAGATGAATTCCCGGAAGTGTACAGATTTGTAACAGCAGTTTATCCTTCCAGCGAGGACGATGTAATCACCTCACCTTATAACAGCATGTTGGCCATGAAGGAGCTCAGTGAGCACGCAGACTGTGTGCTGCCCGTTGATAACCAAGTAAGAAACGGTCCGAATTCTGTTATATGCCTTTGTGTTTGTTCAGTATTCTCTTCAGTTTTTAACCTCCATCTAAGAGGAAAAAAAAATAAGTTTAAATTGTTTTTCTTTTCTTGCCTAGTAAAATATCACCTGAGTCAACTCATTAACAGTTTCTCACCCAATTATTTTTTTTCTCAAGTCTTTATTTGACATCATTAGCAAAATTGATCTTGTGGTCAATTCTGGAAAGTTGGGTACCACTGTGAAGCCTAAGAGTCTCGTTACCTCGAATGCGGGGGCTGTTAAAAAGCGCCACAAGAAGCCCTTTGACGCCATGAACAACATTGTGGCGAATCTGCTCCTCAGCCTGACAAGGTAGCCCTCTCAGGACACTTGCACACTCACTGTGATAGTCACACTTAATGGTTGTTTTATTCCTTTATCTATTCTAAGACAGCCACTGAGCTATAGGCCCAGCCCAAGAGCGTTTATTTAGTTGTTCTAAGTTGTAGGAGCTCTTTTTTTTTTTCTTTTTTCTTTTGGTTTTTCAAGACGGCTTCTCTGTGTAATCGCTCTGGCTGTCCTAGACTTTGTAGACCAGGCTGGCCTTGAACTCATAGAGATTCACCCGCCTCTGCCTGTGCTGGGATCAAAGGCATGCGCCACCACGCCCAAACATCCAGCTTTCTTTATTCTTTGTTTTTCTTCAGATTTTTTTAAAAATTTGTCCTTTGAGAATTTCTTACAACATATTAGAACATACTCACCCTCCTTCCCCTCTTCCTACCCAACGTTGTGTCTGTTTTTATCCCCACTGAGGCCAGTTTGTGTTGCCCAAATGCTCATTCTGTGTTGGAGTGATAAGCCAGCTTTTCTCCACTTGGAACATGAGTGGGCGTGCCGTGAGTGGGCGTGCCGTAAGTGGACGCGCCGTGAGTGGGCGTGCCATGAGAAGCAGTCTCATGGCAGACATGCGGCCTCTGCTGTAGGCCAGCTAATCTGTACGCCTTTATCACCTGTTCCAAAGCATTTCCATGGCTTGCGTCTCAATTTCTCAGGCATTTAAGATTGTGATTCTATGATTATAACTATATTAAGCATGCCTTTAATAAGTTTAATAAAATTTCCACAGTAAATAATTGACCTGTGTGTTTAACTCAATTTGAAGTCTGTTTAAATAAGATACTTTTACATATATGATGAGCAAGTGTAATAGGTGTTGCTTGCACTTTAGAAATCTAGAAATAGGAATTGCTAGGCATTATGTGGTATTTTAATCAGCCGTATACATCACGATAGTAAATTCTAGTGACTCAGAAGCAAGGGCTCCATTCAGCTCTGATCAGAGAAAGTAGCCCGCAGGATTACTCTTGTCAAGTGAAAATGTTTCTCACTGTTCTAACCTTGGCCTTTCAGCTCTGCAAGATTTGAGGGATCCCTTAACATGGACCTGAATGAGATCAGCATGAACCTGGTTCCTTTCCCTCAGCTTCATTATCTTGTGTCGAGCCTAACACCGCTGTACACGCTGGCAGATGTTAACATTCCCCCTCGAAGGTAAGGCAGGATTGGGACCTATTTTCCCAAGAACTTAAAAAGTGTTCATTTCAGTGAAAGTTTAGATTAGCTCACGTTATTTACATCTTTTTATTGATGAGAATCACAAAATACAGCTGGTGACATTTTCCATTAGTCAAATATTTATTTAGAAGTAAGTTGTTTTAAAATGTCAGTATTAAAATGAAATTAAGCTGGTAACTAAATTTTTAGACTTTTGAAGATTAATAGAATCTGGCAGACATGAGTCCTGACTCTGTTGCCAGCTATAGGATCTTGGGCAGGTGTCTTAAATTCTTCATCTTCCTGTGTGGGGGGGTAGAGAAAGTGGTATGTTTCAAGTTCTTACCACAGCCGAGCACCATGGAAGGCTTTTCTGGTACCTACTGCGTATCATTCCAGATGACTTTTGAAGATGCTCTTAGGGCCAGCACAGTAACACACCTTAATCCCAGATCTCAGGAGCCTGAGACAGGCAGATCTAGAGGCCAGCCTGGCCTACATAGCAAGTGACCAGCCAGGTCCACATGGTGAGATCCTGCCCCCCCACCCCCACCCCCAAGAAAAGGAAAGAAAAAAAGAAAAAATGCTCTTAGGCTGGCTGAGTATGGTGGTGTACACCTCCCATGTGAGCGTGTGAGGAAGGGTGTTCACGGGTTCCAGGGCAGCCTGCAATACACACAGTCAGACTGTCTCAAAATACAAAACCTGTGTGGGGGTGTCGCTCAGTTGGTGGGGTGTTTGCATTCATGAAGACTGAGAACACCCAGGGCCCACATGATGCCTCGCAACCATCTGTAACCCCAGTTCCAGGGGGTTCTGATGCCCTCTTCTGGCCTTCAAGATCACCAGGCATCAAGGTGGTGGTGCACAGACACACAGGTAAAACACATACACATAAAAAATAAAAATAAATCAATCTTTTTTCAAAAGAAGATACTTGTGGCTTATCCAGTGATGGGGAACTTGAGAAGCTCACACTGGTGTTCACTGGTGAAAGAACTAGAAAGGCTGTGCCAGACTCCAGTGGGAGACTGTGAGTGACAAAGGGGAAATTAAAGACTTTATTACATTTTTAAACTTTATTTTGTGTGTGCTGTGGTATCTTTGAAGGGCAGAGAACAACTTGTGGGATTGAGTGCTCTCCATCATGTGGGTCCCAGGAATCGAACCCAGGTCATCAGGCTTGACAGCATGCACCTTTATCTGCTAAGCCATCTTGTGGGCCTGAAGACATTTTTGTTTGTTTTAAGTTCTTTTTCTTTTTTTAATTGTGTGTGTGTCATGGGTATGTATGTAGAGTGAGTACAGCTGCCTGCAGAGGCCAGAGGCAGCAGACTGCCCCCAGGCCCCCAGTTGTAAGCTGCCCTGTGTGGTTGCTGGGAATTGAACTCACATCTTCTCTGTAGGGACAACACATGCTCCTAACCACTGAGCCATCTCTCTAGCCCTCAAAAAAAAAAAATTTTTATAGTTAAAAATTTGGCAAGACTATTACAAGTGATATTAATTTAAGCTAATAGCAAAATGCCAGTTGTGCCAGGCAGTAAATAGGACTCCTTATCAACCAACGATCCTACAGGGGTCTCAACAAGGGAAGCGGTGTGTGGTGAGCATAGATGGTGATCCCCGATGGCTCACTGTCATCAGAGCTCACTGGGCTTCAGAAAAATGTGCGCTTTTGTTTGGTTTTGGTTTTGTTTTTGTTTTTCAAGACAGGCTTTCTCTGTGTAGCCTTGGCTGTCTTGGACTTGTATCATAGACCAGGCTGGCCTCGAACTCACAGGGATCCATCTGCCTCTGCCTCCCGAGTACTGAGATTAAAGGCATGCGTCAGCACCACCCAGCTAAAACTGGCGTTTTTAATGTGGGCATACCCAGTGTGATTTGGTAGTAAACTTTCTTTTTTGGAGACAGAGTTTCCCTGTATAGACCCAGCTGTCTTGGAACTTGCTTTGTAGACCGGGCTGGCCTCTGCCTCCTGAGTTCTGGGATTAAAGGTGTGCAGCACCACCGCCCCACAGTAGTGAACGATTATGTAATGGAATTTTTATAGTTAAAGTTAATCCTTATTTCTAAGTTCAGCATAATAAGAAAGGAACATGCTTAATTTGATCTGGACTATTTCAAATTCAGTGAAGTCTTCTGTAATCTGCTTTGTATAATTAGATAAAAATAATACTGTGTCAACATTTTTTATTCTAACCGTGATAATTTGTTTTGGCTGTTTTTCATTAAAATGTGTTGAGTAAAGATTCACAAGAACTTCTTACGTGTTTCGCTAACATGTCGTGGCGTCCTTTTCTGTTGATGGCTCAGTGGGTTTGCTTGTTTTTCCACGTCTTCTGTACTGTAGGTAACCCACAGTCACCAGACCAGTCTATATTTTAATATACGTTTCGAAGAAAGATCCATTTTCTTTAAGTGGCGTTGCTTTCCTTGTAGATTGGATCAGATGTTCTCAGATGCCTTTAGTAAAGACCACCAGCTCATTCAAGCCGACCCCAGACACAATCTCTACCTCGCCTGTGCCCTCATCGTTCGCGGGAATGTACAGATTTCAGATCTTCGCAGAAATATAGAAAGGTTTGGTTTTTACTTTTATGATAACTTATGTGCACAGTTTGGGACAGTGTACTACACAGTAGTTAAGAAAGCCTTTGCTCAAATTCCAATAAAGTGTGACCTTATGTAAGTGGCTCTGCTCTTTAAGTACAAAGCCTTGGTTTGCAAGCGCTAAATGAAATACAGGGCGCTTTACCATATTGTCACACGACGCTGCCAGTTCTAAAAACTAATGGCAGATTCCTCACGGCACAGTTGGAACGAGCGATGCTTCCGCTGATGTCTGCTTAGCTTATGTGGACTGAGCTGCTGGAATGTGGCACCGTTAACACCTCAGTTCTTACCTTTGGGTTTCTGTATCTCAGGTTAAAACCTGCGCTGCAGTTTGTCTCCTGGAATCAAGAAGGCTGGAAGACCAGCCTGTGTTCAGTCCCACCTGTGGGTCACTCGCACTCGTTGTTAGCTTTAGCAAATAACACGTGTGTGAAGCCCACCTTCATGGAGCTGAGAGAAAGGTTCATGAGGCTCTACAAGAAGAAGGTAATTGCACGCTTTGTCACTGCACTTGTGGCAAAGGTGTGTTACCCATTGCAAATAAAGCCGTCTGACATTTGTTGTAGTAGTTGTAGCCAAGGAGATGTTTACCTATACTGATTTAAATCTAAATGAGAAATTCCGTGGATTCATAGGATTTAGGCTATACACTAATTTTGTTTTAAAACATCGTTTATTCTTTGACAATTTTCCATGAGTATATAATGTACTTTGAATATACTCGCACCACACTGCCCTCTCATCTTCCGCTTCCCTTTGGCCTTCCTCCCTGACAAGTCCTACTTCCGTGTCTCCCCTCTGGTGGTACACGGACTTTGAGTGGGGCTGCATCTTGCTGAAGCACGGGCAGCTTAACCAGTGGCTGCATCGCTGGGCGGGAACAGCTCCCCCTTCCCTAGCAAACAGGAACTCACAGTAGCTCTGCGCCAGGGGTGGGACCTCGTGAGCCCCTCCAAGCCCATGGCATACTGTTGACAGGCTGTATCTTGTGCAGCTGTCCGTAGCTGTTGTGAGTTCATGAGCACAACACCTATGCCATGTCTACAACACACGCTCACGTCACTCTTTCTCATGCTCCGGCTCTCTTATCCTTTCTGCGTTATCTTCTTCAGTGTTCCCTGAGCCTTGGAAGGCAGGCATGTAAGCAGAGGGATTAAAGTGCTCAGTGATTGCTTAGTCTCCACATTTTAACCAGTTATGAGTCTCTGTCTGTCCACTGGAAGGTAATCAACCTTACGACTTTCCCATTGCAGGCTCACCTCCACCACTACCTGCAAGTTGACGGGATGGAGGAAAGCACCTTTTCAGAAGCTGTGTCCTCTCTGTCAGCACTCATACAGGAGTACAGTGACCTCGACGCCACAAAGAGCATGCCTGTGTGTGATGTGCCCAGGCTGCGCGTGGCCTTGTGAAGGAAGAAGCTAAAATATGCAATTGCTACTTTTTTTCTGATTCATACTGAGTTTTGTCCCCTTTCCATTTTAGTATTTCCTGTGGCTCAGAAAGCCCAATTTGTTGTTCGTGGTATCAAAGTATCTTGTCTAAAGTGGTAGTTTCTGGTTTATTACATTTTTAAAAATACCAGTGTGTGATACCACTTCTAGCAATTTGTCAAACTTAAGAGCAAGCCAGCATGGTGGTGTACATTTGTAGCCCCACTGTGGCTGACATGCAGGAGGACTGTGTTCAGGCCAGCCTGGGCTGTGCAGCGAGAGCCCAGGTAGTGGGAGAGAGCAGTTCTTTTTCACTTTGCTCATTCATAGCCTCCTTTGCAGACCTGTCCAGGGATGACGCCTCAGGAAAGACTGTGCATATCATTTTTATATGTACACTTTATGTTTTCATACTCGGTTTAAGTGCCGGAAAAGTAGGTCCTAGGGGTCTATGGACTTCTCAGGGTAATGTTTGTTATGAAGACTTTGTCTTGTTTTTTTTGTTGTTGTTGTGGTTGTTGTTGTTGTTTTCTTAGTAATGGGTGTTCATACTCAGGAATGACAGCTTAGACACCTAGTGGCTTTCAGAATAAATAGTTTAAGCAGGGCACTGAGCATTGTTCACCATGCCCCATTTGCATACTGAACAGAACATTACTGAGTTTCATGTCTTCGTCTGAACTGTGTAGTAAATGGTTATTATCTACTGAAATTATTCCAGTCCCCATAGCTCTCTTTTTTGAATTTTTAATGTTGTTTTTAGTCATAATATACGTTTCAGTCCATTGGTTAGCTTATCTTTCAAGGAAATAGTTTTAGGACAAAAACTCTTTTCAAGCAAAAATAGTATATGCTTCCCTTATTAATGTGACTCCTTTTCTAAATAAGTGTTCTGGCTTTGGTTTTATCTTGAAAGTTTAGTTTTTTTATAGTATGTGGAATAAAGACTGCAATAATACAGTTATCAATAGTAGTCACAGACATTCCATTTTTCTCCTTCCTAGAAGAACCTTAACTGATACTCAGAACTTATCTAGTAATCTTGCTGTCCCCCTAATAATTACCATATGATAGGATCTGATAGACTGTTACCATTTAATTAGCAAGTACAGAATAAAATTTTAAATTATGTCTTTTTGTATCTATGTAAACTTTTTTCTTGTAAATTGTATTTTTTCCACTATGTATGAGATCCTTACATGGTCCCATGTATCTGTATATAACATAATTATAGGACATACTTGAGAAATGAGCTCTATTTAAAATCTTTCAAGCGTTCATTTTTGTTTTGTTAGAATTATTTTTTAGAAACGTCTAAAGGCACAAATAGAACTGCCAAAGAATAACTTCCAGTAGTCGGTCTTTCTGTTTTGAATCCATTGAAGAAACGGTTTACCCTTTAATATCCACTCCAGTGTTTGGGTTGTGTGACATGATTGACATGGCCGTAGGCATAGCTCTATAGAATCCTGAGCTCAGAAAAGACGTCTCCTGGCTCTCTGCAGTCTCTCTGACACACACAAGATGTGACCCAAAGCATCTGCCACTTAAAGGACCCTTCACTGGGGCAGTCAAACTGAACAGTGATCATTTTAGACTTGTTGGGGACGCAGCATCTCTTATCCAGGCAAATCCCACAGAAAGTGGGTCTGTATCTTTGAGTGCTTGAGCATCCAGAAAAAACAAACTTTTCGGCTTTGGAGAGCTGGAAAGTGGGTTGGCATGTTTTTCCTCTGGGGACCTGAAAAGATGCAAAAAGTTAAAAGATAATTCTGTAAATTTCATTACAATAACTTTTAAGAATTAGAATACCTTATAACAGATATTAGATAGTTATTTCTTGGGCACTAATGATAGTTGCTGTTTGGCATGTCTGAGACCCTCTCCTCTGTGAAATGCCCTCGCCTTCCTGCTCTTGCTCCATCATACTGTCAAATCCTCTGTCTGATGTTTCTTGTTTGTCATCTACTCAATTCCATAATAAATGGGAACTTTCTTTTTCTGTTAAATTTTCAGAGCTGTGTCTTGTTAAATGTTTATTCGCCTAAGATGTAGCAAATTCCCTAACACATGTCACACAGTTTGGGGTGGGTGCTAGATAAATGAATGAATATCTTTCATTTAATTTTAAAGTTTTGTTTATTTCTATTTTATGTGTGTGGGTGCTTTACCTGCATGTGTGCCTAGAGCCCACAGTGGCCAGAAGAAGGCATCAAATCCACTGGAACTGGAGTTACAGATGACTGTGTGCCAGTGTTCTTAACTGCTGAGCCATCTCTCCAGCCCCACGTGTGGGTATCTTAATCTTCTTAAAGTTGGGGTGTCAACTTGATAATATGATCGGGACTAACTTGAAAAGAAGACAGTTTATATCATTGCTAAAAATCTGTGCTGAGTGCATAAGTGCACACACACAAGTAAGTGAACACCAGTCCTCTTGAAGCACCAGACATGATGTTGCACCTTTTTAATCCCAGCAGTCTGGTGGCAGAGGCAGGTGGATCTGAGTTTAATGCCAACCTGATCTATGTAGTGAGTTCCGTTTTACCTAGGGCTATAGAGAGAAACCCTGCCTCAAAAATAAAATAATTATATTGCCTCAATCAAGAGATAAGACCAGCTCTATGTTTTTATGTTAGTTTTAGGATAACATGGTCCTTTGGCAAGTTGACTTACACACAGCATTTTGGTGTGGTCCTCCAAGATAACCGGTCATACATAACTACAGTCACACATCTTCTCTTTTCACGGCTATGGTGTAACAACCGAAATTTTACACTCACTACTTTGGTTCCCCTTCTGTAATTAATTACTATGAGCAAGAAAGATCTGCTCTGAAGGAACAGTGTGCATGAAGGGTTACAAAAGCCTGGGCTGCTCAAGACCCACACCATTAAACTGACAGGAACATGTGCAATCAGCAGGCTGACGTCACTGCTGGGTACTGGTTTCCTTGCCGAGTTGAGCTAGATGACTATCTGTTGTCCTCTGAGGCAGTCTGACTTGAAGAGGCACCGAGAGGTGGTTTGATGGTCCCTGAACACAGTTGCTCCCTCCAGAATGTCTGTCTGCACACCCTTGCTTTTCGGGGACTTTGTAACACTGAATCATAACTCAGTTAAGTCTGGTTGCCCTTTACCTTCACTGTCGCTGACAAGTTACTGCTGCACGGCTGGATATAGCACAGCCTCTTCTCTTTCCTCATCTCACACTTGCTGTTGTCGTTGGTCACCCGGTTAGAAATCCCCATTCCACACGTTCTAGAGCAAGGAGTCCACTTGGTTGCTTGCACGAGACATTTTTTCTTCCAAGTAAGTGGGAGATTCCTGTAAGCTAAAATACACGGTAGAAGCGCATAAGTACGTGTGTGTGTGCTTACCTGGACTGGTAAACATTCAGTCAGGAAGTAAAAGTTGTAAGGCCGTTTGCATGAAAGGATAGACACACATTCTAAGGCCTCACTCTTTCCCCACTATCTGAATCCCCTTTCCCTCCAGGGGAGCCGCGTGGTTTCCTAGAGGAGCCAGTGGTTTTCATCTTTACCCACTTGCATTGTTCACCTTGATGGGCCTCACGGTCCAGTCAGTGTCTGTCTGTTGTTTGGTTTTGCCTCATGCCTGTTGTTTCCAGGAGATACCAAAATCAACATCGGTAGGTTTAGGGAATTCAGGACATAAATCAGAATAGTGTGGGTTTTCTTTCCTCAAGATATAGTTTTGCTGTGTAGCTCAGACAGCCCCCCAACTCCCGACCTTAAGAATGAGATGATTAAAATCGGTTCTTTTCCACTTTTAAAAATCTAGTCTTAGAAAATCTTAGTCAGGATGTCAGTGTGGCGGTGGAGGTCACTACAGCTCTCTTTTCTCCTTTCCCCTTTATATGGAGTTTAAATTCAGGCTCCCCGGCTTGCACAGCACATCTTGCCAGCCTATCTTAGAAAATTGTAACAAACTGGATTAATACTGTTGTACTAAGTTAGTTTTATATACTAAATCACTGCAAATTTCTGTTTCATCCAGCTTGGCACATCCTCTGTGGCCAGGCCCACAGTATTCACGATAAGCTGGCCACTTAAAATCACCTATCAAGTCCTTAGGGAAGCTGTGCAGCTGTGGATGAACGCCCCCCCCCCCCCCCCCCCCACCGCCTGCTGCATAGAAGAATCGGGAAAGAAAAAAGATAATTCTCCCATCTCTATGAAAAACCAGTAGGAGACAGGCGTGGTGGCACATGCCTTTAATCCCAG
The DNA here is from genome assembly GCF_903995435.1 of Acomys russatus. Classification (NCBI taxonomy): domain Eukaryota; kingdom Metazoa; phylum Chordata; class Mammalia; order Rodentia; family Muridae; genus Acomys; species Acomys russatus. Next base: position 12,086,279 of record NC_067157.1, on the reverse strand, counting down.
CACTCTGGGGAGGCAGGGGGATTGCTGTGAGTTGGAGGCCAGCCTGGTCTACAAAGCAAGTCTAGGAGAGCCAAGGCTACACAGAGAAACCCTGTCTCAAAAAACAAAAAAAAAAATAAAAATAAAAACCATTAGGAGACTGGTATATAGCCCAGTGACTCAGACCCTTGGTTCACATTAAGTAAACCTCGTATCACCTTGTTATCTCAATGCATTTCTCTAAAGTTAATGTACACCCTAAAGTTGATATTTGGGGAGTAAGGTGCCAATTTCAGTCCGCAGTTAACATAGCACAGTTCTACATTCAGAATAGCAACTTAAAGCTGAAAAAACGATTAAAAACAAAAAAGTCAACAGAAAATATCAGTCACTTTGAAGCGCATGTTGACTGATACAAGTGGTAGCGCACTGCTGCCTGCGCTGTGACGGTGAGAGTCACAACCGGAAGCGGAAACAGATCCCTGCACGGCAGACAACAGTTAAAGACCCCAATGCAGGAAGCAGGTTAGAAGCCTGATACACGTTGGCAACAAATACAAGCTTAGATTATCACATTACTAATAACCCTGCTTGCGGTTAAAGCAAGGAATTTGCTCAACATTCATTAGAAAGCAAAGAAATTACGGGTTTAATGAAACAAAAGTTCCGTGTTTGTGAGAACTTGGGAAAGAGCGAGGGGTTACGCCACTATGCTTTGTCCTGACCCAGCAAACGCTAGATTCCCACAACAGACCGTGTTAGTTACCATCACACATACATACATTTTAGAGGAATATGTTTCCGTTGATGCTAGCTGTGAGAGTCAAGTTCCTGTGGTCATAAATGCGTTTCTGCAGGTGAGCAGAGGAAAGGACACTGAGGCCTGCCCTTGGAGTGTGCTCGGGAGCATTTAGTGATGGCACGCTGTTAGCTGAGTCAGCACAGAAGCAACCTGATAATCTGTTTTGTCAAATGAGGTGATGGTTCCTGAGGATTTTTCTTTTCTTTTCTTTTTCCTTTTTTTTTTTTTTTTTTTTTTTTTTTTGGTTTTGTTTGTTTGTTTGTTTGTTCCCCCCCGCCCCCGAAACAGGGTTTCTCTGCGTAGCATTGACTGTCCTGGACTCTATAGACCAGGCTAGCCTCGAACTCAGAGATCCACCTGTCTCTGCCTCCCTGGGTGCTGAGATTACAGGTGTGCGCCACTGTGCCCGGCTGCAATCAGGAAGTATTCTTGACTATATACACAGGTGTCCTGCTTTTGAGAGACTGTAGCTGTTCCTAGTTTTGAAAATAATGTTTTCAACCTCAAAATGTGTTAGTCCTCCAAAAAAAACAAAAAAAAAAGTGGTTAAATCAACTTTTTAATCTCCTCTGGGACCATATTTAAAAACGTTGAAAATTTAGGAACTGGATGGTCAAGCTTCTTGCCCATAGTAGATTATAAATGAAAGGTTTTTACGGTACATATAAACAGCATTTGTTCAGTTTTCCTAAGAAGGGGCAGCAATAAGCAGAGTGTAAGATTTTAGAAGTTTCCTGATCTAGTAAGTTTTTAAAAATATTTTTAAATACCAGAATATTTTATTCTCGAAACCAAAATAGAAAGTTTTCTTTTCAGACACTCGGAATAGTCCTGCCTGAGGCAAACACTACAGTGCTGTACTCTCTGTAGAGCTCTAGCCAGCAGCCTGCCTGCGGAGTGTAAAGGAATCAGGAAAGAACCCAGAGAGCCATCCGTGGAAACCATGTCTACTGAGGAAGCACCTGCTTTGTAGCCTGCCGCGCGCCCCTGCTGCCGCGGCCCCAGGCCACATTGCGGTGAACCAGTCTTCCTTTCTCCTTTAGCTGCAGGGCACTTGCTGCCAGCCAGCTTGGGTATGAAGAGGGGTGTGCACCCAATCGTTCCACTCGAGCACAGACAGCTGAACAGTGGGTGGGGCTGAAATGCTTGCCCATTCTGATAATAGACTCTGTTGAACTCACATCCAACAGCCATAAGATCTGAGAAGAAAAAAGCAACAGATTGTCAAAAAAAGAAATAAAATCATATATTATTATAGCTTGGGTTAGTTGGACCCACTCCCATTGTAGCTGTCTCCTTTAGGAATGTAGCTCTGAATCCCTCACGCTTCCTTTGGAGTCTCCTTCACAGAGCATCTATAGAAAGGTTTATCATGTGGTGGCACACAGCACTCAGGAGGTCTGCAGATCTCAAGGCCAGCCTTGAGTGAGTACCAGGACAGCCAGGGCTGCACAGAGAAACCCTGTGTCAAAAAGCAAAACACGCTTGGCAGCGAGGTGGTTATGAATAAATGGTTGGTGCCTGGTGAGACAAGCCTGCACACACACACATACATGCAGGCCAGAGTGCATCAATAGCAGGTCTGGAGGGACCAGGGTGTCACTGTAGTACAGCAAGGTCACTAAAAATTGGAGGAGGCTTTGACGACCTCCAGGGACTGTTCTTCCCTTTCAGGATCAGCAGTTTATACATTCCACCAACCCCTTAGGAATGGCTGGAGTGTTATGTTCCCTCTTGCTGTGATAAAAGCGATTTAAGGATGGAAGGGCTCCTTTTGGAGGGGTTTGGGGGACACCAGTCAATGGTGACAGTGAAGCCCTGGTGGCACAAGCTTGGGGCAGCCAGAAGGAAAACGAAGCTCAGTGGCATGGTATCCTTTGCAAACAGTCCAGGGCTGGAGCTGGGAAAGGTGCAGCCTGGTGTTTGGTTTGGTTTGGTTCTCTTTTCTTGTTGGGGGGTGGGTGGGTGGGGGAGGGGGGAGTGCTTCTTCCTACCTCAGTTAATCTAATTAAAATGATACCTCACTGTCATGGCCAGAGGCTTGTCCCCAGTATGGAGCCTGTCAAGTTGACAGTCACCACCAACCATCACACTCCATTAGGGACTTTAGGGTTCATAGCATTTAGTTTTATAAAAATCTTCCCAGCCACATATTTATAAAAACAGGAAGTATGGATGATGTAAACAAATCACAAATAGCAGAAAACTTGACCCAGATCCCATGTTTTTCTTCCTTTTAAGTAGGGTCTCGTGATGTACCCTTGGCTGACCTGGAACTCACCATGCAGACCAGGCTGGCCTCTAACTTCTGGAGATCACCTGCCTCTGCCTCCCGAGTGCTGGGGTTAAAGGTGTGCACCACGGCGCCCGCCTCAGATCCCACATTATTAACTACTAGAGTGTACAGTGCTAACGGAGCATCCGTTGTCAGACTTGAGTAGCTACACACAAGACTAACACAAAAATGGATTCTCTTCCCAGGCTCATGAAGACTGGCTCCCACCTGCCTTTCCCTGCAGTGGCCAGACTTCTCTGCTGACATGAGGGCTTGGATTTCCTTAGAAAGTGTGTGTGTGTCCTGAATACTATGGCATTCTGGACTGTTGCTGGGATGCCATCATACAGATGGCCTGAGTCAGACATGAACTGTGACCCACTGAGCCCAGGGTCAGGTTCTGTTTTTCAAATGCTCAGTGATGAGTACAAGGACCCAATAGCTAGTCAGACGGAGAACACAACAGGAAGTCAATACCACGCCTATGCCCTCAAGTTTTACATCATACGTTTTTTAAAGGGGGTTATTTTCTCCTTACAGGAAAGGCTGGATTCAGATTTATTTTTAATAAAATAATTAAAGTATTAACAAAAGTATTGACAAAAGCTACCATTTTGAAGTCAGATACTACATACATATTTTTCCCTATATTCTATCATGAAAAGCAACTACCTGAGCCAGGCTTGGTGGCACATGTCTATCATCCCAGCACTCAAGGCAAAGGCAGGTGGATTTCTATGAATTCTAGGCCAGCCTGGTCTACGTATCGAGTTCCGGAAGAGCCATGTAGAGAGACCCTGTCTCAAAAAAAAATTTTTTTAATTAATTAAATAAAAAGCCCAGCTACCTGAGAACTGCCAGGTAACTTTAATACATTAAAAATAATAGGCTTTCAAGCATGTATCTATGAACTTCATATGTTATCCAGTAAAACTAAGCTAGCCCACTGGTGCACAAAATCTAAATCCATCTTGTATTTAGCTAAACTAAATTAATCACTCTGAATTAACAGTTGGGGGGGGGGTGTCTCGATTCAGCCTTTTCCAGTGGGCCCAAAAGACACTTACATGCACACACTCCTGTCTCGTACCTAGGCTTGTCTGCGGAGTAGTCACAATACAGCCCTTTGTGGGGGTCGCAGAGGTCCGCCTCGTTACAGATGTCTCCTGGTTGCTTGGCGCAGATTTTGCAGCATCCACAGCCGTCTCTCACCAAGCTCACGCCGGGAGGACAACTGGGCTTCTGAGGAGGGCATCTGCAAGGCCAGTGACAGACCTGTTTACGGTGGTACACTTCCACTGCTTCTCGGGGCTCTCTTCCAGGGGTCGTGTCTGGGGGCACACTGGCCTGTGCCCTGCAGCAGAGCTCCATCTGGTGATAAAGGCGACATTAGAAAAGATTCCTGAGACTACTCCTAGGTCTGTAGGAGACATGTGCCCAACACCATCAGTCCTGACTTCACTCAGTTTCCAATCCATCAGTCTCCCCTCTTCCTCTTCCACGCTGCCCCTCGGTCTCCAGCGTTGCTTTGTTTTCATCCTCCCAGTGTCTGCATTGAAGTCCCTTACTTCGCTCCCTTCCCTCTCTTTATCTCTCCCCCCAACCAGCTCCACTCTTCCGACAGAACCGAAAGTACCTGCTTGGCTGCTCCACTTAGCTGGAGCAGACCCTCAGTTCTCCTCCAGTCATTTTCCCCCGCATTTGAGCAAATGTGTTTTGTATTTTTCCAAAATACCTTGCCCTGGACTCACATTTTTAAAAGATGTATTTATTTATTATGTATACACCGTTCTGCGTGCATGTAACACCTGCACTCAGGAAGAGGGCACCAGATCTCATTACAGGTGGTTGTGAGCCATCCTACGGCTGCTGGGACTTGAACGCAGGATCTTTGAAGAGCAGCCAGTGCTCTTAACCTCTGAGCCATTTCCCCAGCCCCTGGACTCGCATTCTAACATCCAATCGCATTAATAAATCTTTCTGATCACATCTTTAAAACATACCACCACTACCTCCTGCCTCCATATCCTCTCTCCTAGCACTGTGATCCAACCCACTTGCATGATTAGAAAAGCCTTGGACGGGCAGTGGTGGCGCACGCCTTTAATCCCAGCACTCGGGAGGCAGAAGCAGGCGGATCGCTTTAAGTTCGAGGCCAGCCTGGTCTACAAAGTGAGTCCAAGGCTACACAGAGAAACCTTGTCTCGAAAAACAAACAAACAAACAAAAAAGCCAGAAAAGTCTTGAACACAGTCATCTTTACTCAGCATTCAGAATGACGTTTGAGATCAGTCGTGTCACTCCACACTGTCTGGCATGAGTCCCTTGTGCTTTGGTGTAAAATCCTCTCCCTTAGTTTCATTACACCTGACCATCCCAGATCTCTCATCCTGTTAGCCTATGCTGGACTGGACCCTAGACAGCCGAGCTGGACTGGACCCTAGACAGACACCCGAGCTTTGCTGCTTTGACGTATGTTCATGTCTATATTTCTACCCCGGGCAGTCTCACTCACCACCTCATCTTCAGCTTTCTCCCATGCTATGGCACCTGCAAAACTGAACCCCCAGCAGAGACGTCTCCCCAACCTGTAGGCCTACATTGCTCACTACCCAGTGGGTATTGATTCCCAAATGTCCTGTATCAAAAAACTGGGGTTCAAAACTCATCTTTCACCTAGAGTTTGGAGTCAGAGAACTTGGAGTCATCCAAGCTCCTCTCCCTCACACCACAGTCTGTCCATGGCTCATCTTGCTTTTTTTTTTTTTTAATTGTCCTCATGTTCTTTGCTCTTTTTCTCATTTCACAGTTACTGGTTATGTTACCCCATAAAGTCCCTCCAGCGGTCCTCATATCTGCAGCTTGCAGTGCAAACTTGTGAGACATCCAGCCCTGCCCGTCCTGGCCGGGCCTAGCTCTCCACATCTCCTGTGCCCCATTCTGTCCCCCTGCTCCTCCTGTTGCTCCCTGTTACAGTTTGAATCGGAAATATCAACAGTGGACTGTTTTGAAAATTTGGTCAGAGAAAATATGCCACCATGGAGTACGAGCATCTTTTATCCCGTTAGCCCCGCCTGCTTCCTGTCTGGCTTTCTGCTTCCTGGTCCACTGTAATGTGAGTAGCCTCTGCTGTCGAGATCTGAAATGCCCTCCCACGCTTTCTCCACCATGAAGGGCAGAGTTCTATGAAACCGCGAGCCAAATGGTTTCTGTCAGGCATTTTGTCCTTAGCAAAGCAAAAGTAACTAATTCCCTCCCTTCAGGAAATGTCCATTCTCGGAACTGTCCCCCTGGAGTTGTTTATTGTTCCAGTCTTGAAATATTTTTAGATCGTCTCAGAATTTAAAGGGGAACACTGGGGAAAATCTGTGAATAAAGGAGAAATAGTAGCCCGAGAAGGGGGGACTATCAGCTGTAGAAGAGAGAAGACTTAGCAGAAGCAAGAAGGAGGGTTGAAGGTGCCCAGAGACAATGGTCCCCAAACTGTCCCCCCAGATTCCACATCTCGTGAAGCTATCACGAATGAAAGCAAATGGGGCTGAGGGGATGGCCCAATCGATAGCTCTTACTGGAAACATGAGGACAGGAGTTCAAAACCCCTGGAAAGCCAGGCGCAATGCAGAGCATGTGTCTGTACTCCCAGCATGCCAGATGCGAGGGGCAAACAGGACAGGCCCCAGCAGCTCATAGGCCACTTGACCTAGTGTAAGCAACAGTAAACAGAACTGCCTCAGCCAAGGTAGAAGGTGAACACTGACACCCGAAGTGACGTGCACAAAGGTTTACTTAATGAAGAAATAAAAAATTCCAGGTAAAAACAGAGTTTTGGTTTGGGGTTTTGTTGGTGGTGGTGGTGGTGGTAGTGGTGGTGGTGGTCTTTTTTTTTTTTTCTAGCAGACTCCCCACACACACCAACACCCCCCTAAAAAAAACCCAAGGAAATTGTAATAGATTGTAATGCAAATTACAAAAAGTAAGACTCACAGAAAAAGAAAATATGTTGAGAATATAAGGAATTCTACGTATTTTTCTTCTTCAAAAGCCAAGTCTTGAGATCACAAGAATGAAACAAGAGAATGTTTTAAAACACAGATGTGAGCCTTGGGATAGATCTGTGGTCTTCAATAACTTCCTATTATTCGCTTTGAGCATCAGTGCTTGGAGAAATGAGATGAGTGTACACTCGGTGCGGCTGTCTTGACAGTTCAGGTGATACAGATATGGACTAAACATCTGGCATGGTGTTTGGCATCTGTTGGCTCTTCAATGTGGGAGACGTCATCAAACCCTTGGTTATGTTTGGAAAGCTTGGTAGAGACAGAAGACTCAGTCTCCCAGGCTTGCGGGCAGCCAGGCTAAATGAAACTGCAAAGCCCCAGTCTCAGTGAGAAACCCTGACTCAAAAAAATAAGGTGGAGAGTTACAGACGCAAGCACTCAACGCCATACTCTGACCGTACACACAGACGCAAGCACCCGCACACATGTGCACACATGTGTATGTCTTATGCACACACGCCAGCTGGGTCACCATTGCTCACAAGTGGACTCTGAGGACGTGACTGTGTCATGAGAATGCTGACTTTACCTACAGATCCACCCATTCGTGGATTCTCAGTTGAATGGACAACTGGAAGGTGGTACTCTGATGTGCATCACTGGGGCGGGGGTGCCACGACATCTTATCTCCTGCCTCTCCCTCTGATTGTTTTCTCTCTGCTTCTGAGCTAAGTTGCCTCCCCTATCACATGCTTCTGCTGCCTCCAGAGGCTGAAATGAGCCAGACAAGAACCATGGACCAACGCCTCTGAAACTGAGACAAAAGCCTTCCCTTCTTTCCATTGGTTTTTTTTGGTTTTTTTCTTGGTTTTTTTTTTTTTTTTTTTTTTTTTTTTTTTTTTTTTTTTTGTTTTTTTTTTTTTTTTTTTCGAAACAGGGTTTCTCTGTGTAGCCTTGGCTGTCCTGGACTCACTTTGTAGACCAGGCTGGCCTCGAACTCACAGTGATCCACCTGACTCTGCCTCCCGAGTGCTGGGATTAAAGGCGTGCGCCACCACGCCCAGCTTCCTTCTTTCCATTGTTTTTCAGGTATTTTATCACAGTGATTTAAAAAAAAAAATCATCATCAAGGCAAAATTAAACACAAAATGATACTTTCAGCTCTAAGTGCACTATCTTTTTGTGTGTGCACTTGTTTCCTAGATGGCTCGGAGGTTAAGAGCACTGACTGTTCTTCTGGAGGTTCTGAGTTCAATTTCCACAACCACATGGTAGCTCACAACTGTCTATAATGTGATCTGTTCATATCTCTCTGTGTGGGTACATTTTTCTGTTTAAGAATATGTCCTGGTAAGACAGGCGTGGTGATGCACGCCTTTAATCCCAGCACTCGGGAGGCAGAGGCTGGTGGATCTCTGTGAGTTTGAGGCCAGCCTGGTCTATAGAGTGAGTCTGTCCCAGGACAGCGAGAGCTGTTACACGGAGAAACCCTGTCTGGAAAAACAAAACAAAACAGAAAACAAACAAACAAAAAACTATATGTCTTGGCCCTTAGTTGACAGTACCACCTGCCTCTCCTTAGAATCTTGAACAGGGTGCACATCTATTAAAGAAATGGATTTCAACTGCCACAGCAGGAAGATCCCATAACTGAGGTCCCCCTTAGGATCCTTTTGAAACCTGGCACCCCCAAACAGTATAACAACTTCCCTTATTGTTTAAAATATCCCTGCTGCCCAGGCCAAGATTAGCTCTCAACTCCACACCTTTCCACAGTTTCTAAATAAGCAGAAAAGGATAGGGCTCTGTCCTCTGTGCCAGCAGTAACCTTGACCATGTAAATAAATCAACAAGTTACCTGCTTTAATCTTCCCATTCAAAAACACTAAGACAAGCCGGGCAAGGTGGTGCACGCCCTTAGTCCCAGCACTTGGGAGACAGAAAGGCAAGCAGATTTCTGTGAGTTCCAGGCCAGCTTGGTCTACCAAGTGAGTCCAGGATACCAGGGCTGTTACACAGAGAAACTCTGTCTCAAAAAACAAAAAACCAAACCAAACCAAACAAACAAAACAACAACAACAACAACAAACCACACACATCAAAAACACTAAGGAAAAAAAAAAAACCACTAAGGCAATGAATTGCTTATATTAAATTAGACTTCCTTTGGTCTGTCCTCTGAAATATTTTGACCTCCCATAGGCAAATTCACTCACAAAAAGCAAGAGAACCAAGGCTGGAGAAAAGACAAAGAAATAGTGCATTTTTAAAAGCTGAATGTTCCTTCCAAATGCTCCTTTCAAACAAGGACAGGCTTAGCAGGAGGAGGAGAGGAATAATAATAATAATAACAATAACAATAATAATAATAATAATAAGGAGGAGGAGGAGGAGGAGGAGGAGGAGGAGAGGAGGAGGAGGAGAAGAAGAAGAAGAAGAAGAAGAAGAAGAAGAAGAAGAAGAAGAAGAAGAAGAAGAAGAAGAAGAAGAAGAAGAAGAAGAAGAAGAAGAAGAAGAAATAGAAATATTACCAAAACCCGTTTTAACAGGGCTCTTTGCACACTGCAAGCTGTGGAAAGATGAGCCCGCCCGGCGCCTCTAACCCCACACGATGAGAACTTTACGGCTGTGGTCACCAGCACTACCCGAAGGCTGGGGCTGACTTCTGTAAACAGACGTGCACACGTCGCAAGAAAGCTTCAGAGTGTACACTTCAAAGGAGGAAATGTAGAGCGTTTCTTACGAAGATACTGAGCTAAAACAGAACTTTCTGGAAAGGAAAAATGGCTCCCCGTTTCTCATTAAATAGTTACCCATACCTCTTCCCCATCTCTACCTTGCTGTTTTATTTCAGTCCAGAAAAAGTACAGCTGAGACTTGAGAGTGAAACAAGGACCTTACCTGTGCCAGTCCAGTAAGGAGCAGAGGGCAAAAGAAAAGCCCGTGCATGATGGGCGACCCCGTGGGAGGATGGAGAGACGGGGAAACCCTGGCGCGAGCTCCTTGCTTAGGGCACAAAGCTCCCCTGTCTCCTGCCCAGGGAACCACGTCTCCACCTCCTGGGCTTCCAACTCCCAGGCTGCACTTTCCGTCTGAGGATCCGTTCCAGTGCCCTGCTTAGTTCATTGGACATCTAGAAGCACCTTTGGTCTGTACAGCTAGTGTCAGGAGAGGCCAGCACCTTCCTGCAGCGACTCTGCAAGATCAAGCGGAGGTGGTTCTCTGAGGGAGGGCTCCCGCCCTCTTCCAGAGATCTGAGCCTGTCTTCCAGGAGATGGGGAGCATTTTATACCTTCTTCTCCCTGCCTTGGTCTCTCTCAGTCTCTCTTTCTCTCTGTGTCTGTGTCTGTGTCTGTGTCTGTCTGTCTGTCTGTCTGTCTGTCTGTCTGTCTGTCTGTCTGTCTCTCTCTCTCTCTCTCTCTCTCTCTCTCTCTTTCTCTCTGTCCGTCCATCCGTGTCTCTCTCTCTCTCTCTGTCTCTCTCTCTCTCTGTCTCTCTGTGTGTGTGTGTGTGTGATTTCTCTGTCTGGCCTCTCCCCTTTAGGCGCCACCTGAGTTTCATGCCCTACCAAAAACAGCTTCTAGAGGCCTTTCCTGAGCTGGTAGCTCCCAGTTCACTGTCTCTGAGCCACCCCCCGGCCCCCCACTCCACGCCAGGTGTCTTGTAGTACAAGGCGAATCTCACCCCTGGGAGACATTAAGGAGTAGGCCTAGCCTGTGTGGGTGGACTCCCATAGTGCATTGTGCCTAAACTTAGGCCCATTTCTGCCGTAGCAGGGTCATGGAAAATGACAGAAAAGTTAGCTCCAGATTTTCCCAGTCTAGGGCCAAACATTCAAATTCATAAAAATAGTGATTGTTTTTTAATTTATCAAATGCTGCAAGATACCCATTAATATATACAATTTTATGTTTTTATGTATCAGTTAAAACAACCTTTTAAAAATCTAAAAAGTAAGTTATTATGAATTTGTACCTTTTCTCCTTATCCCTGCCCCCGAGACGCACACACACACATACACACACACACACACACACACACACACACACACACACACACACACGTCCTGTCTCCTCCTGTGTTGTCACTGGGACCTCCGTGCACCCTTCTGGCCCTTTGTTCTTTCTCTATCAGAGCTTTGCTTTCTCGACGATCAAGCAGGCAAAAGCTACCTTCCTACACCTAGCCTCCCTTTGGCCTGTCACCTACCCTACCAAGTCTGATGTCTTTCTTCTCCTGAACTCATTTTCTCACCTCTATAATCGCGAAGTTACACATAAGTGAGGCAGGGAGAAGAAGGCGACCACCGGGAGTCTGATGTCCCCACCGAGCCAGTAGTGTCATAAGGAAGTGTACAAGCAGCTATATGCACACCGGGCAACCCAGACGACACCCTACACAGCTGCCTCCCTGAGGCCTTGGAACAATTACTTCTCTCCGCATTGTGATAAAATGCTTGACAAAGAGGAAGAAGGGCTTATGTTAGTTCCCACTTTGAAGGGAGGGGAGGAAGTCATGGCAGGAGCGTGACACCTCTGCTCACACTGGTTTCACAGCCTGGAAGTGGAGATGCCTTCCCTTTTTATTCAGGTCAGGACTCCAGTGTACGGACTGGTTCTGCTTATATCAGGGCAGGTTTTCCCACCTCAGCTAATCCTTTCTAGAACACCACTACAGATCCAAGGAAGGATTTATTTCTTTTATTATTTCTTTTTAGTTTGTTTTTTGTTTTTTGAGACTGGGTAGCTTTGACTGTCCTGGAACTCACCAACTCAGAGATCCACCTGCCTCTGCCTGCCTCCCGGAGTGCTGGGATTAAAGTCATGCACCCCACCAACCGAGCCCCACTCTTATTTCTTAATTGATCCCAGAGCCTGCGGAGTTGTCAGTCAGAACTAACTATCCCTTGGGTATCTTGCTCCTTGAGCGACAGACAAAGTCCCGGAATGGCTGAGTATCTGCTTTTGGTCCAGTCCGATCTTTCTCTTTTGATTTTTCTGGCTTCATGATTCTTTAGCATTCGGATCCTCGAGCGCAGTGATTCCTGCCCCAAACTGACCGTGGGCCTAGGTAATTTACTGCTCTCTGGCTCCCTGTTGTTTCAAATGCAGCGACTGGACTTGCGGAGAGCCACACTCGCTTGTCCTGCTTGATCTTTGTGAGAAACTGGCATCCATCGGCAGCCATTTTTCTGGACCGGGCTTCCTTCAGTCTGCCCTCTTCACCCGTTGTGGCTCAGGGAGGATGTCATACTGTCTGCCTGCCCTTGCCTCTCAGTAGAAAAGGAAGAACTAGCTAACAAAGCCTCGTGCTGGTGCTGTTAAGAGACCCCACTAGCTTCAGGGGTTACTCACTGCCACCCACTCACTGCCACCCACACCCACCTTCTCCAGCAGGCTCTGCTGTTTAACTATTTCAGTCCCGACTGGGTGAACTGAGAGAACGGGGTATTTTTAGAGGTTGGAAGCGCTTCGTTCAGCTTTATGCAGTGAAAGCTGTCACAGCATGTATCCATTTCCAAGCACTTTCTATTATTGCCCTCACCTCTCTCACTTTTATCTCATTCATAAGGACTCAGCCTGGGATGCCCCCTCAAACAGACACAGCCGTAAGCATAACTAATGTGTGAAGCACATTTCATGACTTACAAGGACGCTTCCCATGTATTATGTCTTTTAATTTCACAGCTCAGTGAGGTGGACAAAAGCAGTATTGCTGTCCTCGGTTAACAGATTAAAAAGTTAAAGCTAAGTCGTTGTGTTCGGTCAATAAAGCACTCTTAAGCCTTGCCCTCTAGAGCTATGCAATCCACTGGCAGAGCAGACCTTGAATAAATAAACACACAAAAGATCCATCATGAAAAATTGAATAAAGGCTAATAACACAAAAGAAGCTCAGAAATCACAAGGGGCAGGAGCTAACTTGCATTGTAGGCAGAGTGGGGGAGCACTGAGCAATTGGCTTCAAAAGTTCAAGGATGACGTCAGTCGAAGGGAGGGCTTTTGCCTCAGTGCTCAGGCGGGATGCATGCCGCCACTGATGAGAACTCCATAAGCAAGGAACACATCCCATTGCTGGTCCTTCTGTTAAGGGCATCTTCCTAGCTAGTCTAGTCCCGTGTCCATCACCATCAGCTTTCTGGGGAGACAAAAATCAGAAACCATCATCTTAGTCAGCAAGCTTCGCGCAGGATAAGCCCCTTCCTTCCTTCCTTCCTTCTTTCCTTTCCTTTCCAGTATCTTTGCTTATAGAGAGGGCAGTACATCGCTGTATGTCTGAAAGAGAGACAGGGATTACTGTGAAGTGATCTACTGGAAAGGGAGGGTCTATGTTCCCGCCAGCAAAAGTAGACTGGATAATAATAACAGCAAATGGTGGGGCCAGGACCACAAGCTTTCTGTCAGCTTGCCATACCCCACAGACTCACCACAGAGACTGTACATCACACAGAAGCCCACACACAGAAGCCCACAGCATGCTAATTTTTTCCTTGCTTTTTTTTTTTTTTTTTTTTTCTTCAGTATTTTTCTTTCTCCTGGTCTCCTCTTAGGTTTCAAGAACTCAGGGAGGCGGGCTTTTCCATCAAGCCCCGCCCCCACACGCACACACCCCTAAAAGAAAACAGAAGCCACTGAAATGGTTTATTCTGTCACTTGAAGTCCTGTCTTGATCTCATTGAAGGTGACGTTGGGAGTTGGTGAGAAGGAGAGGAACAAAGTCTGAGGTGTGCGTGAGGACATGATGTTCTGGCCCCCACTAGTGAGTGACCCCAGGGAGGGAGCAAAAGCCTGGTAGGACTTGGCTTCTGTGGTGTGTTAGGAGAGTCACATGATCCCAGTGGTGCCGGTGTCGGCAAACTTCCACGGAAAACTTTACAAGGACGGGCGCACGGCCTGAGGTGCCTGCCTGCAGAGGTGGAAAATGCAAGGGTAGTCAGCAAACTTGGGGAGTGAAGCTCATAGGCCTGGTCTCTTGTCAAGGTATCCTCTAGGCCTCCAGCATAGGGGTGTTCAGCCTCTACTAGCGGTGGAAGTAGTGTAGGTGGTGGTGGTGTTGGAGATGAGGAGGGAAGGTACACCACTGACCCATTAGAAAAAGTTCATCCTCGGGTAGGGGTGAGGGTGGAGAGTTAGAGCCAGAGAAATGAGCTTCTGGAGCCAACAATCCTTAAGTAGGGGTGAAGGAGGAGATTTACAGAAGAAAAAAAAAAAAAAGAGCTTGTGGAGCCATCAATGCTTTGGTGGGGGTTTGAGTGTTAGAATCGGGCCAAGTGAACTTATTAGGGCCATATTCGTTGTTTCTATAAATCCCAAGAACACGCATGATTCCATGTCTTGTAATTTGAAACTCTTCAAGCCTCAGGATCAAACCCAGCGCTAGGGCATCTGACTTTAGACCATGTGTGTGAAAAGAAGGTAGCTGAGCACTAGCCTTTGTGGCCTTTTGCTCCTTGGCTATCACTTCAGCTCCTGCCCCCAGGACTTTCCCCGTCACAATAGAGGGCACTCTTAGACTGTGAGCCACCCTAGGACTGTGAGCCATGCTTAGGCTGTGAGCCACCCTAGGACTGTGAGCCATGCTTAGGCTGTGAGCCACCCTAGGACTGTGAGCCATGCTTAGGCTGTGAGCCACCCTAGGACTGTGAGCCATGCTTAGGCTGTGAGCCACCCTAGGACTGTGAGCCATGCTTAGGCTGTGAGCCACCCTAGGACTGTGAGCCACGCTTAGGCTGTGAGCCACCCTAGGACTGTGAGCCACCCTTAGACTGTGAGCCACCCTAGGACTGTGAGCCATGCTTAGGCTGTGAGCCACCCTAGGACTGTGAGCCATCCTTAGACTGTGAGCCACCCTGGGACTGTGAGCCACCCTGGGACTGTGAGCCATCCTAGACTGTGAGCCACCCTAGGACTGTGAGCCATGCTTAGGCTGTGAGCCACCCTAGGACTGTGAGCCACCCTTAGACTGTGAGCCACCCTGGGACTGTGAGCCACCCTAGGACTGTGAGCCATCCTAGACTGTGAGCCACCCTAGGACTGTGAGCCATCCTAGACTGTGAGCCACCCTAGGACTGTGAGCCACCCTGGGACTGTGAGCCATCCTAGACTGTGAGCCACCCTAGGACTGTGAGCCATGCTTAGGCTGTGAGCCACCCTTAGACTGTGAGCCACCCTAGGACTGTGAGCCATCCTAGACTGTGAGCCACCCTAGGACTGTGAGCCATCCTAGACTGTGAGCCACCCTAGGACTGTGAGCCATGCTTAGGCTGTGAGCCACCCTAGGACTGTGAGCCATGCTTAGGCTGTGAGCCACCCTAGGACTGTGAGCCATGCTTAGGCTGTGAGCCACCCTTAGACTGTGAGCCACCCTAGGACTGTGAGCCACCCTGGGACTGTGAGCCACCCTAGGACTGTGAGCCATCCTAGACTGTGAGCCATCCTAGACTGTGAGCCACCCTAGGACTGTGAGCCATGCTTAGGCTGTGAGCCACCCTAGGACTGTGAGCCATGCTTAGGCTGTGAGCCACCCTAGGACTGTGAGCCATCCTTAGGCTGTGAGCCACCCTAGGACTGTGAGCCACCCTGGGACTGTGAGCCATCCTAGACTGTGAGCCACCCTAGGACTGTGAGCCACCCTTAGGCTGTAGCCAAAATTAAGTTACTGTACCAGTGCTTTTTTTTTTTTTTTTTTTTTTTTTTTTTTTTTGGTTTTTCGAGACAGGGTTTCTCTGTGTAGCCTTGGCCATCCTGGACTCACTTTGTAGACCAGGCTGGCCTTGAACTCACAGCGATACGCCTGCCTCTGCCTCCCGAGTGCTGGGATTAAAGGCGTGCACCACCACGCCCGGCTCCAGTGCATTTTATCAGAGCAATAGGAAGACCAACTCATACAGACAGCGACCTACACAGCTGGACGACTGTTAGGGTTCAAACCTGAGATTAATGGCTATTTAACATATCAAATTGGGCCTGGCCAAAGGGTTCTCCCAGCATCCCTCACCCTTGCCTGTTACTGGGCCCTCCTGGCTGGCATATACCAACCCCTCCCCACACACACACACACACACACACACACTGGGATCTCCCCTGTATAATCCAACCATTTTGGATATCTGCTCTTCTTGAACCTTTGAGCCTCCTAGACTGCTGCACCTGGTTTCCCTTTCTTCCCTCGCCTTCCCCCTCCTCCTTCTCCCCACATGGCACAGCTCAGGGTCATGTCCACTCTGGACTCTTTCAGATGTCCCTGCCTCTAGCTATGCTCTCCCACATATCTATAATAAACTTTTCTTTCTTTCTTTCTTTCTTTCTTTCTTTGGGGGGGGGGAGGAGGGCGGATTTAAGACAGGGTTTCTCTGTGTAGCCTTGGCTGTCCTGGACTCTCTTTGTAGACCAGGCTGGCCTCAAACTCAAGGAGATCTCACTGCGTCTGCCTCCCAAGTGCTGGGATTAAAGGAATGCACCATCATGCCTGACTTTCCTTTTCCTCTTCTTTCTTTTCTTTTTTTCTTTCTTTCTTTTTTTTTTTTTAATTCAATGACTCTTTCAGCAAGGTTTGATACCACAGGACCAACAATGCTGAAGGTATGAATTCATATAGTAGAAACATAATACAAACTTTCTGGAAATTGAAAACAAATTTTTTTTGGAACTAACATTTTAACTACCAATGTTAAACACATGCATAATTTTTTAATCAATCAATTAATTATTTTTATGTACATTTTGTGTTTGGTCAACATGTATGTCTGTGTGAGGGAGTTGGATCCACTGGCACTTGAGTTAAAGACAATTGCGAGCTGCCATGTGAGTGCTGGGAATTGGACCCGGGTCCTCTAGAAGGGCAGCGGGTGTTCTCCTTAACCACTGAGCCATCTCTCCAGCCCCACGTGTATAATTTTGCATACATTTACTGGTTGTTTGCTTTTGTGTCCACTTGCTGAGATGAATTGTCAAGTCCTTCTCTCAAATACATCTCCAAAATTTGCCAAGCTCTAGTTTCAAGATTCCAACATGACCGCAGTGTCACAAGCATGAGAGAGGGCGTGGTCTCTCTTCCTCCACTAACCTGCACGAGGCCTGGGTAACCAACACGAGAGGGTCCAGGGCTTGCAGTGTCCCTCCCCATGCATGAGGAGTGGACAGTTACCACATTCTGCTCGGCTTTTAGTGAGCCAGGTCCCTAACAACCCTCAAACCACAAGATAACCCCTCCCTGTCACCCGTGTGGGCCCTGGGTCAGAGCCTCTTGAAAATAAGCCTGCGCCTTCATTCCAAGGGCATAAGGAAAACAGGGCCACGAGCTGCAAGCACAGGATAATTCACTTTGTCACCTGCCTAGGTTAGTCTGGTTTGCAGAGGGAGCTCTGAGTGGGAAAGAGAGCTGAGTTAATTAGACAGAGGCACAGAAAACTACCACGTGAAAAGAAAGGAAGGAAAGAAGAGGACCAAAGATTAGCCATGCTCCCAAGCCTGGGTGGAGCTAATGTCAAAGGGAAAGAAAAGCATGCATAATGCAGTTAGTTTCTGGCTTTCTTTTTAACTTAGTTTTTCAAACATGTCTATTGAATGCAGTACCCATGAAAGCCAGAAGAGGGCACCCACAGCAAAATGCCTCAAGTAGTCTAGCCGTGCTACCAGCCCTTGAAAAACCTGTACTGACAATTATGTTTATAGAGAGGGCTGTCAGCCTTGGCTGATAAAACCAAAGGTAATGATCATGACAGATGCCCAGTGAAATGCTTTAATGTATATATGACATGCCTATGCTAAATAATTATTGGTTTTTAACCTGAAATTCAAATGTGGCCAGATATGCTCGTACTGGGTTTTCCTATTAGCCTGGATTATAATAGGAAACAGACTACTTCGTCTTATGCTAGTAACTTTTATCTCAATTTGACACTAATTAGGGTCATCAGGAGAGGAGGGAACCTCAATTGAAAAACTGCCAACATAAAAGACGGGGCTGTAGGCAAGCCTACGGGATATTTGCTTAATTAGTGATTGATGAGGGAGAGCCCAGCCCATTGTAGGTGGTGCCACCCTTGGGCTGTGGACCCTGCGTGCTGTAAGAAAGCAGGCAGAGCAAACCAGCAAGAAACAAGCCGAGAGTGGGGTCTGACTTTCACATGAACTCTGGTGCCCCATGTTTGACCACGTCCCCTGGATGGGGAGGCCTGGTGGCACTCAGAGGAAGGATAGCAGGCTACAAAGAAAAGACTTGATACCCTATGAGCATATACAGGGGGAGGAAGTCCCCCTCAGTCACAGTCATAGGGGAGGGGAGTAAGGGGAGAATGGGAGGGAGGGGGGGATGGGAGGATAGAAGGGATCAGATAACAATTGAGATGTAATATGAATAAATTAATAAAATATATTTTAAAACAAACAAACAACGAAATAAGCCAGTGGTGGCACGTGCCTTTAATCCCAGCACTCAGGAGGCAGAGGCAGGTGGATCGCTGTGAATTTGAAGCCAGGCTGGTCTACAAAGACAGTTCAGGAAGTCAAGGCTAACACAGAGACACCTTGTCTAGAAAGAAAGAAAGAAAGAAAGAAAGAAAGAAAGAAAGAAAGAAAAAAAAAGAAAGAAAAAACAAGCCAGTAAGCAGCTTTTTGCATCTGCTCCTGCCTCTGGGTTTCTGCTCTGCCTGAATTTTTGTCCTGACTTCTTTCTACGTGGACGAATAAGATAAGTAAACCCTTTCCTCACCAAGTTGTTTTGGCCATGGTGTTTCATTACAGCAATAGGAACCCTGACTAAGACATGAGGCATAAAACATAACAAGTCTTTTACTTCGTGTGATTATTGGCATTAGGAGCTTCTTGCCTTCACGTTAATTTTCACAGGTAAACAGACGCACTATTTATATCCTTTGTCTTTTTTAAAATGAGATCAGCTGTTGAAAACTCCCTTCACCCCATGCATGCAGCTTGCAAGCTGTTTTCCGGACTTTGCAGCTCAAAAAGCTGCACTGGACCCCGAAGGACGCTAGATGGCGCAATGGATCAATGTTGCAGCCGCACGCTCTTGATGGCCGCTGCCAGGGAAGAAAGGAGGCGCGTGTTTGCCGCAGAGCCTTGAATTATTGATCTCGGCTGCCGCAGAGGTGGGAGGAGCCCGCCGCCATCTCGCCAAGTCTCCTGCAGTAGAGCTAGGATGGTGGCTGCAGGAGGTTTTCCCATCCCTACAAAAGAGCCCCCCGCCCCCGTTGGATAGGGAGAGAGCTTTCTCTGCCGCAAGCATTCGACTGTTTTCATTCCCCATACCAAGAGCAGATCCCTCTGTAGTGAGAATCATATTTATCTCACACTGCACTCTGAACAGCAGCTGGAGCATTTGGAAGCCGCTGCCTTTAGAGCCACATCTGTTTTAATATGCTACGGAGTGGTGATACATATTATACCAGCAGGAGAAAGACAATGAAATCGTAGGGCGGGGCGGGGTGCCCATCAATCCTTTTGGTTTTCCAATCACAAAACACAGACGAAAGTACTCTCCACATGAAATTGTCTCGCTGTGTCGATTTAACCACAGACATGTGTTCACCCATCATTGTCGCCGGAAATTTGCACAATTGGACAGACAGAAATGCTCTGACATTCAACCGTGGGTGGGGCCTGCACGTGATCCCTTGGGTGGCTACTCACCCTTCTGACCAGTAGAGGGCGATCGATCAAATGGGACTCTCAGACAATGCAAACACGCAACATTTCCGTCTAAGCCAGAATTCTGTTAACGCAGCAGTCCTTTTATTTGGTCAGTGTTTCCTTTTTGACTATGGACCTGCAGATTAGAACGCTGTATTGTTCTCTTTGTTTGCAAATCAGACTTAGGAGGCGTCTTTATGTTGTCTCATTTGAATTTTCCTAAACGAAACTAGCTTTTAAATGCAGCGCAGAGCAAGTCAGCTCACCAGTTCTAGAGGTTTGGTACTTACAGCCTTCAAGTACAGCTCACCAACTTCGGGAGGCTTCACTTCCTGGAATCTTCCAAAGCATTACACAGACATTCACTGGAAACACGCCTTCCTTTGCTTTGAAGCGGATCCTAACTGAGCTCATGTTTATACACAGCGGACAATCAGTTGACAGAGCCTTCCACAAAAGATTGTCCCAAATAAGCCCACGCCAAGATTTCCAAGTGGAGCCCAATGTGGTGGCGCAGGCCTTTAATCCCAGCACTACGGAGGCAGAGGCAGGTGGAGCAATGGGAGTTCGAGGCCAGCGTGGTCTACACAGTGAGAAACCCTGTCTTGAAAAGCAAACAAAAAGATTTCAATGTGGAAAGCAGATTGCTTCAGTCCTGGATGCGGCCACTGAAATGTCATTTGGGTGCTTGGGACCACCAGGGAGCGTCTCAAGGCTTTTTATCCGACCTTAGTATATACAACTGCAGCAACCAAGAATTTTCATTCTTAAGCCCAAGTATCCAAGAAATGTCAGATACATTTAGAATCCTTTACATTGAAGTTCCCTGTGGCCCCAGCTTCGCCTTCTCCATCCTGATCTGGATCCGGATTCCAGATTCTGCAGCCTGCAGGTCACATTGTCCTCCCCCCGCCCCCCATGGTTCCCTTGAAGCCCGAAGACCCTGAAAGACGTCCTTTCTTCCTGTGCTAGGACAGGAGTCGCCTGTCAGACTGCAGAACCCCCTCCTGTCCACAGCAGAACCAAAGGGTTCCAGAAACTGAGTCTGTGGGTTGACGGTGCAGTGAAGTGAGTTTTGTCCCTGCGAGGATAACAAGGTAAGGGTACAGAATCACAGTTCCCCTGTCGTGAGTAGCCTGTCATTTCTGGAAAGCTGTAAAAGGAGAGACAGAAAGGTTCCCACCATGGAGACCGCGGGAACTCCCTTTTGGGGGATCTTGAAGCATTTCACCTCTAAACGCTTCCTGTTTAAAGGGTCCTTCGATCCCGCCTCTAGTTAAGCAAGTACAAGAAACTGCTATTACAGCTGTATGCCTTCCGTGCGCTAGTGAAGAAATAACTTAAGGTCACAGGATGCAAATATTGGCCTTGAGAAAATGCACGTGGGTGCTTGTCAGGAAACAGTCAACAGGAAGCGTGGTGGTGGGAAAGAAGCTGGGTGCCACACCCCCTGGGAGCAGAAGAGCCACTCCCGGTTATGGGGTCACTTCCGCCACCCCTGGTCACGGGCCACTTCCGCCACCGAGCTCATTTCACATGCTGTCTGCACTGTTGTTGGGATCAGTAACTGCCCTAGACAGCAAAGCAACGTGAAGTGGCCGGAATGTTCCATACAGTGCATAATGCTAGTGTGCCCCTAAGCACTGAACCTGTGACTAGTGTGAATGAGGAAATAACACTGTAATCAGAGTTAATTTAATTAACTAAATTTAAGTAGCCACATGTGGCTAGTGGCTTCCATTTTTAACCAGTGATTTCTATGTCCCCTATCTGCACGATTATTCTAAGACAGTCTGCCAAAACCAAAAACAACAAAGAAACAAACAAAAACCAAAAAACAGCATGAGAGAAGAGGACTACTACAGTGATCAAAGATGCTCGCAATGCATTAAAACGGCTGTGCTGCTGCCTTTGAAAGTTAAACGCATCTCTAAATTTCTGCAAAGAAAACCAAGACGCCCCTCAGAAAAGGCCGGGTTGCAACATGCAGTTAAAGACTGTTCGGCTTCCCGGCAACATCAGTCCCTGAAAACAGCTGCGCTACCTCCAGAGCCCCACACTCGCCATCTCCCCAGTTAGCAGGGTGTGTCCACTAACATCTTAGTTACTGCTCTATCGCTGTGAAGAGATGCCATGACCAAGGCAACAGACAAGAGAAAGCATTTAACTGGGGGCTTGCTTGCAGTTTCAGAGAGTCAGTCCATGACCGTTGTTGTAGGAAGCCCCGAGAGCTTACACCATACCTGTCAGCCGCAGCACCAAACACAGGCTGCCTACCTCTGTGCCTACCTCTGTGCCTAGCCACAGCCCTACCTCTGAAGGACTGAACTTTAGATGCAGAAAAGTGACCTCTCTCTAGACAGATGATGGCATGTGTAATGCTTGGAGTCTGCGGAGCAAAGGGCAGGAAAATGGGACACCGTGATGGTCTTGGGGACAGGCTCTGAGTCACAGGAGACTAGCGAGGCAGGACTTGGCCATTCACCTCTATAACTGTAGGTTTACCGTTCTATAAAATGGAATCATTTTAGTCACAGGAAAAATGTAATGGGCTCAACCAGTACTCAGCATTCCTAGGATATAAAAATTACTCTCGATATTAATCCTATAACAATATTAAAGGCAGAGCGTTCCTGTGTCTGGATTGGTGTCCCCCCTTCCTTCAGGGGGTCCATAAGAAGCAGACTTCTCTCATCTTCTTCTCTTACATTTTGTTGAGCAGCGATTTACAAATCTCCACACACTTTACAATAAATTGCCGGTTTTGCTTAGGCTAATTGAGATGGGGGCTTCTGGATCTGCCACGGTGGTGCTTCCTTGTTCGGAAGCCTTCCTCGTCTTCTTTCCTGCACAGAAGGCCAGGTAAACTGCAAGGACCAGTCTTGGTTCTGTTTCCTGTTGCTGTGATAAAAACACC
Organism: Acomys russatus; assembly: GCF_903995435.1. Taxonomy (NCBI): domain Eukaryota; kingdom Metazoa; phylum Chordata; class Mammalia; order Rodentia; family Muridae; genus Acomys; species Acomys russatus. The sequence goes on along the minus strand of NC_067157.1, from coordinate 12,063,658 downwards.
AAGGGAAAAAAAAGCAGCAGAAGGAAGAAGAAGTTTATTCGGCTCATAATTCCTGGTCCAGTCCACCACCACACAGAGGTCAGGGCCCAGGGAGCTCGAAGCAGCCACTCACACTATGTCCATGGTTGAGAGCCGAGGGCAGTAAGTTAGTGCATGCCTGCCCAGTTTTCAGCCTGTTCATCCAGCCAATGCTTCCTCAACTCCTGGTGTGTCTTCCTGCCCCATTTAATCCAATTAAGAAAGTCCCTGCCACTAAGTGGTGGCGCACCCCTTTAATCTCAGCACTCAGGAGGCAGAGGCAGGCGGATCTCTGAGTTTGAGGCCAGCCTGATCCAAGACAGCCAGGATCACACAGAGAAACCCTGCCTTGTATGAAAAAAAAAAAAAGAAAGAAAGAAAGAAAAGAAAAGAAAGTCCCTCACAGGCAGGCCAATCTAAATCTGCATCACTGATATTCTAGATTGTGCCAGGCTGACTGTCATCACATCACCAAACCTTCACAGACTCTTACGACAGGCAAGGGGCACAGAACAGAAAAGAATGAGTGAATTCAGTCTTAACATACCATCACTTTATTGTAGTGAGTAACTAAATTAAAAAGATGCCACCGTTAGTGGATGCGTCATGTTCTGGCTTGCCCCCCACCCCTAACTCTCTTCTTATGTAGTAACAGGCCTCTGATAATGCACATCATGTTGGGAGACATCTTACTGTTGGGGTGGGAAGCTGCCCGACAGTTGTGGATTCATGAACATGCTTCATGCATGGCATGTCCACTAACACGCCAATGAGAGCAGCTTTGATTACTGCACACACGGCACTCACAGGATGGGGACCATCGAGTTCTCTCCTTAGGGTGCAGGGTGGGGAGGTGAGGGGGGAAGGTCATCAGACTCTTGCCTGAGACTGCAGACACCCAGTCCTTCCTGAACCACCCCGTCCCAGTTGTAGGCACTACTGTTCCAGCCACATGTGCTCTTGGAAGTTTCTAGAACATAGAGAAAGTAGAAGGCTGAATGAAGAGGAGACTTTGCCTATGCAAATGGAAATTTGGGAATCCTGGGTTGGGACTTTCCAGTGACAGAAATGTTTGGGGTGGCCCACATTCTGGATAACTCATTGGCATACCAAACTATAAGGAAATGGAATCATTCTTTGGTGTGTTGTTGGTGCCTAACCTGAGGCAAACAGACTTTTGTCAACATCTACCCAGGAAAAGCCACAAAACACAAATAATACTTGTATCCACTCACTGCTTGGAATGTGCAATGTGGATATAAAGACCTGGCTGGCTGCGTGGAAGGTGACAGGGACATGGCACTGGTGTGACAGTGACAGTAATGTCGCTGCTCAGGGCTGCCTTGCAGAACACCTTAATCCTTCATCCTTCCTATTAGATCTGTAAACTGCACAACATGTTTACAGTGAGCGGTTTTTTTTGAATATGATAATCAAGAAAGAGTCTTTGATTTGATACCAAGAGCCTTGCCTTTGCATTTTATCCCTTTGCTACAAGAAGGATTATTATTGGCGCAGTGTCGAACGCAGGCAATTGTCTGTCTGTCTGTCCCTTCTTGCACATTTCTTGGCACTTGTTTACCCTCAGCTTACTTGGATGTGTCATGGCTCACGGCAGAAAGTGCCAGAAGGACCATGCCCCTTCATTCTCAAGCTTCTGGTATCAGATTTGGGGCAGATTCCTTCACTTCCTGTTGAAGGGAAATTATTTTGTCTTCAGAAAGACAAGATTTATAAACAAATCGACTTCTGTCTTCTTTTTAAAATGAAATTTAAATCAACGTGCCAGAGAAAGACCCAAAAATGATCCTCTGCTTGTTCAGATCAAAAAGTCAGCCTGCTCCATTAATGACATGATAGCGATGACTTTCCTGTATGAGTGTTTTGTCTGCATGTGTGTGTCTTGTGCCCACAAAGGGCAGAAATGAGTGTCAGATTCCCTGGAACTGGAGTAACAGATGGTTGTAAGCCATGATGCAGGTCCTCTGGAGGTGCTCTTAACTGCCAAGCTGTCTCTCCAACCCTTCTTTTTTATTTTATGAGCCAGGATCTCATAAAGCCCAGTGTGGCCTTGAGTCCTTTATGTCACTAAGGATGGCCTGAACTCACGGTCAGCTTGCCTCTACCTCTCTGTTGCTGAGATTACAGGCAAGGCCCCACCAGGGTCTTCTTTTTAAAGATTTATTTATTTATTTATTTATTTATTATGTATACAGTGCTTTGGCTGCATGTACATCTACAGGCAGAGGAGGACATCAGATCACATTATAGATGGTTGTGAGCCACCATGTGGTTGCTGGGAATTGAACTCATGACCTCTGGAAGAAGAGACAGTGCTCTTTACCACTGAGCCATCTTTCCAGTCCCAACGGTCTTCTTTTAATACAAGGTTATTCCTGTAAACTGTCTCTAGCCTATGTGTTCTTCCGCTTCAGATAAGCATTGCTACCCAGAGACTAGTGCTTTCAGAGCACAGTGGCTAACCAGGGTCTGTAAATACAGGAGTTAGCATGGGGCAGTGGTGGTGCACGCCTTTCATCCTAGCACTTGGGAGGCAGAGACAGGCGGATCTCTGTGACTTCGAGACCAGCCTCGTCTACAGAGCAAGTTCCAGGACAGCCAGGACAACACATCAAAATCCTATCTTGAAAAATCAAAATATAACAACAACAATAATGATAATAGAGCTAGTTAATGAGTCAATGTCAAATAGCAAACAAGAACAAAGTAAGGAGTCGGCTATGGCTGCTTAAGGCTAGGAGCTGAGCCAAGGAACACGCCTTTAATTCCAGCTCTTGGGAGGCAGAGGCAGCCATATCTCTGTGAGTTTGAGGATGGCCTGGTCTACACAGAGAGACCCTTCTCAAAACAAACAAGCAAGCAAACAAACAAACAACACCAAAAGGGTGTGTGGTCACTCTGAGACAACATCTGGCGAGCTTGGTGGTGGAGAAAAGGAGTAGATCTGGGGACCCACAACATCTACTTATGACAAAAATACAAGGCTATTTTGTTGGTTTGTTTTTCATTGTAAGGAAAGGTGACAAACAAAACCTCTTGCCAGAGAAACAAGAACACTGTCGGAAGTCAGACTTGAGCTGCGCAGCGGTCCTGCCTGGGGCAGGCTGAAGCCCTGCTTGATGGAGCCAGCGAGGGCCTCTGAGAGGAGGAATTTGTTCTGTCCATTCTGTTTGGACCCTCTTTCTCCACTTGCCTGGCAACCTCATCTGCACTCCGTCAGAATGCATTTGACCAATTGCCTCACCCACTGGGGCCCCCAATTTTGATTTCTACTCCTTCTTTATGTAATCCAAAATTAAGAGAGGGGAAAGAATAATTTCTGATACTCTTTGTCAATGAAAAGAGAATTATAATTCTAAATTTTCCAACTTACTAGCTCAGGCCTGGAGAGATCATCACCAACTTAGGGTTTCCATTTAAGATATTTACTAGCAGGCCTTTAAAACCTTCAATTGGAGGGACCCTGGGTGCTCTTGTGAGATACAGAGAACCATCCTCCATGGGAGTTGACATCTGTGGAGAACAGGACTACTGTGATCCAGGACTGACAAGGCTTGGAGGTGATCACGAATTAGGAAGGAGTCACCCACAGCAGAGCCCTGGCCACAGGTGTGAAAAAGAACAGTGTCCCTTGCCCTGGAGATACAGCCCAGTGCTTCTCACACTCACTCTACCCTTTCCTGTTGAGTGCATAAGGACAGCTGGACCTTATGTTTCTATCCAGCTCTTGGGAATATAGGCACTGGGGCTGTGGGTCAGTGGTAATATGCTTGCCCAGTGTGTACAAGACCTGAATTCAACCTCTACTACAAAAGAGACAGGGAAGGGGAGGGATGGAGGAAGTAAAAAAAAAAAAAGATGAGAGATGGAGGGAAGGTGAAGAAGGAAAAGGAAAGGGAGAAACAGGTGCAGGGGAGGATGGATCTTAGACTACAGAAGAAAAGTGTGCAAGCATCCCCATATCCCCCGAGCAGAGCTTCTCAACTTTGATGGCTGGTGGGAATGACACTGGGAGTTCTTTAACAACCCAGGGTCCAGGCCACGTTGGTGTCTGTGGAGTAAGACGAGGCTAACGGAGTGTGTTAAAATTCCCAAGTGCTACCCATGCACAGCCAGGATTTAGCCTGGCCACCCTAGAGGGTGATCACCCACTGGCACTGACCTCCTGTGCCTGTACTGGTGACATCCTCCATCTTTCTGCAGAATCATGATGAATGGCCATGGAGTGTCCCTCTCTGGGTGTCTAGGGCTACCCACACTGTCAGAACCAATGTTCACTCTCCTATTGGCCAACACGTGGGTTCTCAAGTATATTCTGCAGAATGTAAATGTGGTAGAGACATTGACACCCCTTAAAAGGGAGGTGTACGTGTGGTATTTTTAGCAACATAATTGGGTTAAATAAAGGCATGAGCCAGTGTGCTAGCTCCCAGTAGCAAGGTAATGCATGCAACATTTTCTTAATGAAGTTGACATTGAACGTGTTATTAGTTTATTTGTTCTTTGTGTTTCCTTGGTTTTTGTTTTGTTTTGTTTTTCTGAGACAAGGTTTCTCTAAGTAGTCCTGGCTGTCCTGGACTTGATTTGTAGACCAGGCTGGCCTCTAATTCACAGCAATCTGCCTGCCTCTGCCTCCCGAGTGCTGGGATTAAAGGCATGCACCACTGCATCCAGCTTACTATTTATTCTTTTTTTTTTTTTTTAAGATTTATTTATTTATTATGTGTACAGTGTTATGCCTGCATGTCCTCCAGAAGAGGACATCAGCTCTCATAGACAGTTGTGAGCCACCATGTGGTTGCTGGGAATTGAACTCAGGACCTTTGGAAGAGCAGCCGATTGTCCTTCACCTCTGAGCCATCTCTCCAGCCCTACTACTTATTTTTAAAGACAAATGCAGAAAGCAGGCCTTGGAATGTACTGCTTCAGGCTGTAGACGTTAAGTTTTCTGATTGCGTCCTAATGTTTTCAACATGGTTATCATGCACACATTTAATGTTTTCCACATGGTTATCATGCATACATTTACTTAGCTGCCTCACGTTCTGCAGTGTAACACAGATTAGGCCAGAGGCATTTAGTGTTTGATTCACACGGGAAAACCAGAAAGTGACTATGCCTAGCTGGGGTGTTTTGTTAGGATGAAATTAAAGTTTGATTTAATTTTAAAAATTAAGGTATAAGGGGTGTCGGGGCTTGATCAGTACAGTGTACAAACATGAGGCCCTGAGTTCAGATGGCCGGCAGAAGGCAGCAGTGGGCAGAGGGCAGCGGTGTGGTGTGCACTGTAATCTCAGTGCTGGGACTCAGACAGGAGATCTCTGGGTTCATTGGCCAGCCAAACTATCCCTAAGCACCATGTTCAGTGAGAGACTCTGTCTCAAAAAATATCAATCGGGCCATTGATTAATAACTGCAACATCAAACCTTTTGTTCAGTATGACATTGTTCTCTTCTTCAGTATGCTATTGCTCTGAGTTATGCCCCATAATCTGACTTTTTGTTGTTATAGTGAAAGGGGTCATTTTCTTATTAGGCACACTTCTAGAAATTTGCCTAACAAGATTGTTGACATGGAGATGCTGATCTTATTTCTAGACACCTTATAAAACTTTTACTGGTTCTGGAAAAGAAAAAGAAAAAGAAAAACAAGCCTAAGATGTAGGCATAAGGTTATTGTGTAATTGAAATGCTGATTTCTGCACCCCTCCCCCATATCTGGTTGCAATCCTTGTTCTGAGAATCTCCTGTCTCAAAGTTATATAAACACTGCTCCCCAATTGTCCCCTGCATGCCAATAAAGCAGCTCACAGCCAATGACTGTTCAGGGGAGAGAATAGGGCTGGACTTCCTGCCAGCCAGGGGAGGAGGAGTTAGAGGAGGAAGTAGGGGTTTCAGCCATGGGAGAAGTCCAAGAAACGTCAGGAGTGAGAGCTCAGCAGAAAAAGCTACAAAGCACAAGTGTCTCTGAGATGTAAGGTGGGAGGAAGCCAAATTAGCTTAGAGGGTTAAGAATAGAGTAGTGACCGCTCAGTTCTTGTGCTGTGAAGCTTGTTTAAATAATATAACAGAGTCTCAATTATTGGTGTAATAGTCAGGTTAAGAAAGAAATCAAGAAACAAAACCAGTTATATGAAAATAACTATAACACTAAAATGAAGAGAAATTAAAGAAGACATCTCAGGTCAACCTCTGGCCTACACACATACACACACACAGACACACACACACATGATCACAACAACAATAATTTTATTTAAAATAAATATAGGAAGAAAGGAGAGTTCTATCCACATCAGAAAAGTCTTCCAGGGAGATGTGGCAGCTTCCTCGAAGGCCTTCAAGACTGAGGCCATCAGAGGAAAGGGCACTTAGTGGAAAATGGATGGTATGAGCCAGGCTTCCCGGCAGAATGCAGTGATGTGGTGTGGAGGGAAGGGCGTGACGAGTGAGGGAAGTGAGAGGACCAGGCTGATTGGCTGCGGGAAGGGGACACTGAGTATATATGTAAGTTAGAAACAACCCTGGCCATCTGGTGATACTCAGCTTTCCCAGTGAGATCAACTTTCAAGAAAAAGTTTAGTAGTTAGTCCAAATGTGTGGTTTTGTAAGGACTTAGATGAACTAGTCACCCTCTTTTCCGTATGTGTTGATGTATATGTGTGTGTGGAAATGCACTTGTGTGTGTGTGTGTGTGTGTGTGTGTGTGTGTGTATAAGCTAGAGAACAGCCTTGAGTGCCATTCCTCAAGCTCTATCCACTTTTTTTTTCTTTTGAGACTCCTCTCTCACAGACCTGGAACTCGCCACAAGGCTAGCTGACCAGTGAGTCCAGGGATCGGCCTGCCTCGCTCTCATCAGCGCTCCAGTCGCAAGCCACTAGCATGCATCCCACGCCTACTTTTTCACGTGGACCCTGATCTTAAAAGGCAAGCATTCGCCCCTCCCCGGGGCCCCAGCATCTTCTATCAGTGACAAATGTGCTACCCATGTTACCAAAGCGTGAGTTCGTATGCTGAGATGGTGACTGAGGCGCAAAATGCTTCCCAGAGAGCAGCAGCTGTGAAGGGAAGTGGGAGAAGGCAGAAATGGGCAGAGAAACACACTAACCTGAGATCCCAACTTGACAAAGATCCCACACCCTGGACCAGTGAGTCCCACAAGAGTGACGCTAAAGTGACCAGGCCTTCATAGGTTTACCCTGTTCTGTTACAGACCGAGCTGCCTCAACCGGGAGACGTTAGACGTAAAGCTCTCCTTACCTGAGCAGGACCAACCTCGACCTACTAGCACCTCACGAGGGAGCGGTTCCTTGGGGATATCTAAGCCGCACATCGCCCTCCATCTTGTGCACGGGCGGTGAGCAGCCGCGTGCTAATACAACATGCAATTTCCTCTTATCTCCGTTCTCTCGATTTTGTTTTTGTTTTTAGTGAACAGTTATTGGAAGTCTGTGTGTGGAGTCACTAGAACTTTACAGCCACAATTTGCCTACAGAGAACATGCATCATTTCTGCGGCCACCTATGGTTCAGACATAAGGTATTGCTTGAGTCCACGTGCACAGCAGTTGCTAAATGTCTTGTGCCATCTTAAGTGTATCAGTTCTACCCCCAGGTCAGTTGTAGGGATTTTTTTTTTTCCTTCTTCCTAAAACATGCGTATTCATGATTTTCTACAAGGCACTCATTTACTGTATTTTTCTAGATTTTTCTTTTTATAAAGTAATCTTTACAAAAACCACTCACAGAATTTTGGAAGTGAGATCACAGCCTCTGAAGTAATTATAGCCACGTTTTTAAACAGCTAATCCTAATGAGTATTCCAGGATTAGCAATGAGTTCAGTCTACTATGTGTGGCCTCAAGACGTAATCTCATCGTTCCGAATAAGATTAATTGAGAAAATATTCAACGTGGATGCTCTGTATGAAAAACAGCAAGCCTTGTAAGGACTTAACTATAATGTGACTCAGCAAGGAATGTTATTGTGAAAGAAAAACTGATGAATACTTTTGGTGGAGGGGCTAGAGGTAGGTAGGGCACCAGTAAATGGCCAGGTTTCTCAGGTCATGGGAGGTCAAGTGGTCATAGCTTTGGACACCAAAGAAAGACATTTGGAGGGAAAGTCGCTGTATTATGGAGAAGAAACATGGCCTAGTAAACACGATCTTAAGAAGCTACGCAGCCAGAGGCAGTTTGAAGGCGTGATTGGGTGACGGAGAGGTGACTCCGCTAGGAAAGAGCGTGTTTACTCGGACCCAGGTTTAAATCCCAGCAACTGTGTCAGGCAGCTCATGGAGCCACTGTTCCTCTAGCCTCAGGCCAGAGCCTCTGTGGGCACCTGCCCTTGGGTGAACATACTTAGCACGTAATTAAAAAATAAGTCTTTACAGCAAGAAAAGTCACGTACCTGTTATACTCCATTGCTATAATAGACTATAGAGACGGCACAGGAGAGAAAGGAGAAGAAATGAATGGCAAACAAAGCATTTCTATAGGGAAAGTAACCAGCGTTGGGGGTAAAGACGCAAGCATGACTGAAAGAACCTGCAAGGAACACTTGAAATGGGTTCTTTTTATTTGTTTGTTTATTTATTTTGAAATGGGTTCTTGTAGGATGGTCTCCGAGCCATTACAGAACTACGCGTGTCTAGTTGACAATTTAAAGAGAGTTGATGTCACCAGTAAAAAATCTATACCACAGGATACATGCCTTCATGCCCACTCACTCAACTGCCCCAACCACCACTTTTTATCAAAAAACCAAATCCATATTTTTTTTTTTTTACTTCCTCTCCTGTCAACACTGCCTCCCAGGTGCAATACGAACACCATGAGCCCCAGCCGGGCCAACCTTCCTTCCCTACAGCCTCTGCGTTTGCAAGGGCCACGGAACCATCCATTGTGTCCTCGCTTTACTCCACTCCTAGGCCAAGTCACTGCCCTGGGTCTTGCAAGCTTGGTTGGAGTTTTTCTTTAGGAACCCTGAAAACGGCTCCTTCTAATGATTCTGATTTTCACACCTGGAACATGGTAGATGTCCCATGGGAACTGACTGGGTGGCTCTTGGCAGTAAATGCAAAATCCAAAGCTGTCTTATGAGCTGACCCCAGACATAGACACAGACACGGACGTCAATGGGCAGGAGAGTCACCAGGCAGAACATCTGAAGATGTAGATTCTGGAGCTAGGAGTGGGCTCAGTGACAGCATGTTTGTTTAGCTGGAGGAAGGCCCTGGGTTCAACCTCAGGAACTTTTTTTTAAGCAGTTCTGGGGGCTAGAGAAGTGGCTCAGAAGTTAAGAGCACTGTCTGCTCTTCCAATGGTCCTGAGTTCAATTCCCAGCAACCACATAGTGTCTCACAACCATCTATAATGAGATCTGGTGCCCTTTTCTGGCCTGCTATCACACATGCAGGCAGAATACTGCATAAATAATAAATAAATAAATATTCAAAGCGGTTCTGCTTTTTTCTTTTCTTTTTTTAAGTAGTTTCTGATTCAGTAAGACTGAATCAGGCCTTTTGAGTCTGCAATCTTTCTTTCGTGTGTGTGTGTGTGTGTGTGTGTGTGTGTGTGTGTGTTCACATACGTATATACGAATGAGTACTTTACTTATTTATTTATTTAATAAATTTTATATATAAGTGCTCTATCTTCACATACTCCAGAAGAGGGCTTTGTTTGTTTGTTTAATGTCTTTTTAAAATTTTTTACATATACCTTTATATTATTACACACATATACAATAAACTACCTGTAGCAAGAAGAACCATGACACAATCAGGAATTATATAAATGCTACATTCTTTGTTTTGTTTATCATATAAGTGCTCTATTCCTACACATACCGGAAGAGGGCACCAGATCCCATTACAGATGGTTGTGAGCCATCATGTGGTTGCTGGGAATTGAACTCAGGACCTCTGGAAGAGCAGTTAGTGCTCTTAACTGCGCAGCCGCCTCTCGAGCTGCAGTCTGCATTTGTAATGAGGCCCCTTGAGTGGAACGAGGTAGGTGAAGGACTGCAGGCGTGAAGTCTCCCTACAAAGGGAGCTGCCAGCCCCCAGGAGTTGACCTCAGCAAGAAACACCTCAGGCAGCCCCTGGGCACGCAGTGTTGATGAGCTGAGTCATTCACTGTGGATTCAGAAAAAGCCGGGAAGGTAAAGGTGACAGGCTTCAGACCAGGAGATTACAATCGCTCTCTCTCTCTCTGGAAAACCGTATTGCCAGGGCATTCACTAGGTTGGGAGTGGATTATGAGACTTAGGGAAGCCAGCAAAGCAACTGTCAAGTCTGCTTGGAGGAGAGGGTGGGGGAGGGACAAGAGTGAGGACTATTTTATTATGGAGAACTCCCTAATTATGCAGTCAGAATGGTGTGTGGTGCATTCCTGAGCCTACATGGCTCTCATAAGGCTCCCACTGTGAATTTAAAAAAAGAGAAGCAGCAATGCAACTCTCTCAACTCCCACGCCGTTCACACATTGAATTTGTGTGCCAACTCAAAGCATACCCACTGGAAGTGAAAACAGAATCCGGGCCAGCCCTTCAGCTGAGGCTTGTTAGCCACAGACCTACAGGAGAAGGCCTTTGCTTTCTTTCCCTCCTTTCGAAACAAACTTCTCTCTCTGCCATCTCAAAAATGCACATTAAATATATGTTTGCTAGCCCAAACTGCCAGATTTCAAGGAGCCTGACATAGGGTCCTCAGTAGAGAAGGCCATCCTTCCACGCAGGATTTCCACACGAGTGGTCTTGTGTACACTTCCACAGTATCCAGGTAGAAGGCTTTGGGGAACAGGCTCGTGTGCAACCCAAGCAAGTAGACTAGATTTGTTCACTCTCTTTAGAAATGTCAGCAGGTGTCACAGCCATAGAAAATGTGGTCGGAGGTGGGTTTTTTGTTTTTGTTTTTGTTTTGTTTTTTTTTTGGTTTTTCGAGACAGGGTTTCTCTGTGTAGCCTTGGCCATCCTGGACTCGCTTTGTAGACCAGGCTGGCCTCGAACTCACAGCGATCCACCTACCTCTGCCTTCCGAGTGCTGGGTTTAAAGGCGTGAGCCACCATGCCTGGCTGGAGGTGTTGTTTTTAAACAGAATCCCAAACATTCTATTTTACCAATACAGACTGTGGGAAGGAGTAAGCTTTGTCACAGGTGGGAGCAATCTTGGCGGGCTTTACCCTTGGGGCACCCCATGAATACCTTGTGACAGACTGAGTGGAGCCATCCTGGGTCTGGAATTCAGGAAGCAGACCTGGGAACCCCACCTGGACTATTGTCTTTCTAATGGACCCTCACCGGGAGAAGGAGCCGGTCCTTCCCACGTGACTGAGGGAGTTGGGGAAGAGAGAATAACAAAGTCGGCTGCAGGGAGAGCGTGCAGGGGCAGCGGACAAGCTGGTATCAGCACGCTGGCCAGAGAGACACCTAAGGATCCGTCCCGTGGAACGGCTACCGGAAGGTTCACTCTTTCGTCCCTTTAACCTTTTTCCTTCTTTTATAAGCTATTTGGGTTGCATAATAAAGTTTAATTGCTAAGAAACAGAGTCAACAACAGACTCAGGAGCCAGATGCTGGAGTGAAAACCTACTAGTTCAGAGAGGCAGAGAAAGCACACAGCGACCTTCCTCCTCAGCTGATGCCCAGAAGGAAAAGGCCCCTTCCCTGTTCCACTCCATCTTAAAAACCCTTCAAGCTGAATGTCTCTCCTTTCTACTTCCTGTGTGTCTCGCTATCCATTTTCTGGACTTCTTCTCATTCTTTATGTTTGGTTCCCCCCCACCCCATGTTCACTTCCTGTCAACTGGTTGCCTCCTCCACCTCTTGACCTCTGGTTGACTTTATTTAATCCTGTTTACAGAAAGCTCTTGTATTAAAGGTGTGTGCTAGGGCTGAGCCACACCACAATTAGAAACAGGTTTCCCCCCCCCCCCCCAGTACACAATCTTGGAGTTCATAGTGTGATCAAATATCCTGCAACACAGAAGATGGAACTTAGACATTAGGGGAGATTTTTTTTTCCTGTTTGTTCTAGAAACACTACCTATGATCAACTATGGTCCAGATAATTGCCCTACCTATGATCAACTATGGTCCAGATAATTGCCCTACCTATGATCAACTATGGTCCAGATAATTGCCCTACCTATGATCAACTATGGTCCAGATAATTGCCCTACCTATGGCCAGAAGGGTGGCTCAGTGGCTAGGGCCACTTGTTGCTCTTGCAAAGAACCCAGGCTCAGTTCCCGGCGCCTACACCCTTTTCTGTCCTCCTCAGGCATTGCACTCACAAGCACAGGTGAACACTCATACACATAAAATAAAAATAAATAAGTATTTTTTTAAATTACCATGACTAAGAAAGGGCATAGTGGAAAATAAAGTTTTATTGTGCCTGGCTGTCAGTACATTGTGGATCCATCTTTTTTTTTTTCCTCACTAATTTCTTTATTTAATCACTTTATAGCCTGATCAAAGCCCCCTCCCTCCTCTCCTCCCACTCCCACCCTCATACTCCCTCCACCCCCCCCCCGTTCTCCTTAGAGACGTGGAGCCTCTCCCCTCCCCCATGGGTACCAACTCACCCTGGCTCATCAAATCACAGCAGGACTAAGTGCATTCTCTCCTACTGTGGCCAGATAAGGCAGCCCAGCTAGGGGAAAGGGATCCAAAGGCAGGCAACAGCATCAGAGACAGCCCCTATTCCCATTGTTAGGGAACCCACATGATGAGCAAGCTGTGCATCCATCTTTACAGCCTGGTTCTAATGCATGCAAACATAATGCTTTCTCATGCTATTCATCCATCCATCCATCCATCCATTCATTCATTCATTCTCCAAACAAACAAACAAACAAACAAAACAAAACAAAACAAAACAAAAAACAAGCACGAGACATGACATGCTGGGCATCATGTCAAGTGGCAGAAATAACACTAAGAATGCTTATGTGGGATTTTGGAGTCATTAAAATGTTTGAGGGTAAATTATCTAAGCTGTGAATCAGGTTATCGTCTTTCCATTCTACAGATGAAAGAAAAGGATCATGGAAAAGGAAGAAAAAGGGGAAAGGAGAGACATACTTAATAGTTGGTGCGAAGTCCTGAACATCCATGCTTGTGGGTGTCTGCAGAAGCGCGGCACACAGAACGGCTGCTCCAACTGCATCATGACCTTTCTGGGGTTTGTCCAGCTCAGCACTGCCTTCGGAGAATCACTTACAAAGCGCTTCAGAAAAAGGTCATTTTGATATTGGTAACATTCAGAGCATCTCCGAGAAAGAGGCAAAGGGTGGCAATGAATTCTGGGAACCAGGAGGAAGGGGAAGAGCAAAGAGACTGGGGGAACCAGGACAAAGGAAGGGGATATGGGTTAGTTCAGTCTGGAGGGGAGGATGAGCCAACTGAACAGACAAGGGAGGGCGCCATGGAGACCGCAGAGCTCAGATGAGAGAGCCAGGGATGGTTTCCAGGGTGTTATGAACTGGCCCCAAGGAAAAGGAAACATGCTTGTTCATGCTTTCACTAGTGACTTGCAGCCAGCAAAATGGTTCCAGATTCCTGGCAGCCTTTCACAGCGGCCTTAGTTCCAAATGCAAAGCAGAAACTGCCCTAGATTCCTGTCTTTCAAAACGTCCATTCTCTGTTGCACCAAGAGGCTCAAAATACTCCTTACCAATGTTTTCCTGGCTGCTTAATGATGATGACCTCACAAACTCATCAAGAAACCAAACATTTACGGGAGAGCTGCTATTGGCGCATTATGGAAACAGGCAGAATGAAGGAGAAAGGGGGCATGGCAGGGAAGAGACTGGACCGCCAGTAAATCCTGCACGCTGCGGGGAAGTGGTGCACTCCACATCTGCCCCGAGAGGTGCCTGGGAAAAGCAAGTTGTGCCTGAGTGGAAAGTAAGATTGCCTTGGCAGGGTGAAGGCCACAAAATCACAAAATGCCTGAGGTATAAGATTAGCTCAAACGCCTTTAATTAAAGCCTCAAAGCACAGAGCCCAAACACCATTGGTTAAACTCATGCTTGATTTAAGATGAGCAAACCGCTCCAGACCCAGAACACAGTCCTCTCTAAGGTGCAGGTTCTAGTTGCCATGTGTTGGCTCTGTTTCTTAACAATTAGACTTTATTATACAACCCAACTAGCTTACACGAATGGGAAAAAAGGTTAAAGGGAAACAAGAGTGAACCTTCCAGTATCCGTTCCACGGGACGGGTCCCTAGGTGTCTCTGGCCTGCGCGCTGGTCCAGCCTGTTCGCTGATCCTCTTCCCGATCCATGTGCCCTCAAGCCTGGTTTGAATCTGCTGCTCTCTCTGTCCTCTCCGCCTACCTGTGTATCACATGCAAGGGGCGGTCTCCCTCTCCCATTGAGGGTCGATTAGAAACACAATAGTCCAGGTGGAGTCCCCAGGTCTGCTTCCTGAATTCCAGGCCCAGGATGGCTCCACCCAGTCTATCTCAAGGTTAATCTCAGGGGAGTATCCATGGTGTGTCCAAAGGCAAAGCCCGCCAAGATTGCTTTCACCTGTGACAACACTTACACTCCTTCCCACAGCCATGCTGCATCCAAACGCCAATATGACATTTGCATCTTTGTGGGGCTACCCTGAGATAGATAACAGATGGGGAGAAGCTTTTCACGACTTTGGGTCCCCCTGGTCTGTTGGATGACTCAGGCACAGGGAGTGAGAGGAGAACAGCGCCTGGGATAAGCCACAGTCCTGATTGATGACTAGCAGAGAGATGGGGGATAGAAGGTCAACTTAACACTGTGATGGTTGTCTTCCCTCCCGAGAATGCTGCCACTGGGAAAGCAGCCGCTGGAGCAATGACACCGATATACAGGCCTCTTCTGTAAGGACAACCCATACTAATTTTTAAGCCCTCAAATTCCTTCTAGAACAATCTCTCAAAGACATAGAACTCATGGGACATCTGTATGGGAAGTAAACAAACGAGTTTCTATAGTTCTTAAATTGTCGGTGTTCTGAATCACATGGGTGATCAAAGAAAGAGGGTCGCTGTAGGGTGTATTAAGGCTTCTCAGATGCAGGGTGAAACGGCCGCTGATGGACAGAGCCCCAAACCGCCAAACAGAAGCCTATTTATTGATTGTCATACAAAAGTTGCCTTCAGAGTAAAACAAGTTCCTCAGCCCAAAACCCAGATCTGACCTATGCTTCTTGAAGGAGCACCTCACCCTTAGAGTTTCAGTTCAGTCTCCACTGTCGTGCACTGTTGCAGCCCTCAATAATACAAGTAGTTCCAGGTTTGGCAGAACCGTCTTGTGACTAAAGTCATGCAAAGACTGTGGGAAACCCATCTCTATGAATCACAGAAAAAACAATCACTGTGTTCTACAATGATTTCTTCAAGGTTTAAGTTCTTCTAAAAGCAACGACTTCATCCCTATGTTCACCCTGGACACCATGACCCTACTCAGTTTCCCTCTGCACTAGACAGTAAAGACCTTCAGATGAAGAACTTCCTGGTCCACGGAGAAAGCTACCAATGTCTTCAAGAGGAGGCTCCCCCTCGAAGCTGCTCAGGCAGAACTCTGTATTTCTCTCTTATTTCTCCTCTCACTTCTAGTTATGCACAAAGCACAGCGTGTTTGGGTGACCCTCAGACCAGTCCAGAGCAAATCACTCCTTTGCTGACATGTGTCCAACTTCAGTCACCTGAACACAATAAGGAAGAACTTACTGGAAAAGCTTTTGTCACCCTAATAAACAAGTGGTTGTGACAAATACGACAGTGGGGTGGGTAGACTGCCTCTCACAGTGGACCCCTTAAATCTCTTCCCATTAAATTTGTCCACAATGCTCTTGACCTCAGAGCAGTTAAGATCAAGACTTTTTTTTTTAATTAATCTATTTTCATTTTATGTATGTGAGCATTTTGCCTGCATGTATGTAAGTGCACCATGTAGGTACAGAGAGTGACAGATCTCCTGGAGCTAGACTTACATCTGGTGGTGAGCTGCCATGCTAGGAAAAAAAGCCCAGGTCCTCTGAAAGCAAGAATAATGAGTGTTCTTAACTGCTGAGCCATTTCACAGGTCTATCGGGGCATTTCTGAAGACATTCCTTCCCCTTCCCCTGGCAGGAGACTCAAGCAGAAAGCCAGGCCTTTCAAGGAGCCCGCTTTGTGCTTTCTTTCTTTCTTTTTTTTTTTCTTTTTTTCTTTTTTTATTAATTTATTCTTGTTACATCTCAATGTTTATCCCATCCCTTGTATCCTCCCATTCCTCCACCCCCCCACCATTTTCCCATTATTCCCCTCCCCTATGACTGTTCCTGAGGGGGATTACCTCCTCCTATATATTCTCATAGGGTATGTGTTTTCTTTTTTACCATTTGCCTAAACTATCACTTAATACAGATGTAAGCCAGCCTCTCTCCTTGACTCCACACTTGCCAGAGGAAGATCACCAAGCTCAAACACAAAACCTTTCCTCTGTAGCTCTCACGGACTCGGGGGCGGGGGGGGGGCCAAGTGGGGTTGCTATCCTGCAGGTCACCAACCTCACAAGCCCACACTTTCTAAAGTGAGCTGGAAGGCTGGGTGGACTGGAAGGCAACTGAGAAAGAAGAGGGAAAGGAAAGCAAAGGCAAGCCAAAGCAAAGCTGTGCCCTTCAGGGCAGCAATCACCCACCACCTGACAAAGTTCACACCAAAGGAGCTGCAACCCTTTGACCTCTACCTTGACTTGTGACTGTGTTTATTATTTATTTATGACTCGCTTTTGCATATGCAAGCTTTACTTTTGTTTGTTTGTGTCTTCATTTCATTTTCTGTTGCAGTGATGGATTACCCAAACAAAAGCAACTTAAGGGAAAATGGTTAATTTCAACTCACAATTCCAGGTTGCAGATTGCAGGGGAAGTCAAGGCAGCAGGACTATAAAGCAGTGAATCAACATTATATCTACAGTGAAGAGCTGAGAAGAGTGAATTATTGCATGCACGCATGTGCCTATCTCCCTTTCTCCGCTCACGCATCTCAGGATCCTTTTGAATAGGGAATGATGCCACCTTCAGTGGGCGAATCTTCTCACCTCAATTAATGTAATCACGATAATCCTCAAGTCATGGTCACAGGGTAATCTGATGAAAACAATCCTTCACTCACTCTCTTCTCAGGTGATTCTAGATTGTGTCTAGTTGACAACAGGGTTAATTATTGCACTTTGTTTTGTTTTGAAACAGGGTCTCAGGTAGCTCAGGCTGGCCTTGAACTCCCTGAGTAGTTGAGGATGACCCCTAACTCCTGATCCTTAGGTCTCTATTTCCTATACTGGGATTTGAGGAGTGTGATACTACGCTTGGTTTTGTTTGGTGCTAGGGGTCAAATCCCTACACGCTAGGCAAGTACTGCCCCACCCAAGCTCCATCCCCAATTCATACTGCGTC
The DNA here is from genome assembly GCF_903995435.1 of Acomys russatus. NCBI lineage: Eukaryota > Metazoa > Chordata > Mammalia > Rodentia > Muridae > Acomys > Acomys russatus. The sequence continues at coordinate 12,046,186 of NC_067157.1, read as the reverse complement.
CTTTTAACAGAAACACTTTTAGGTATGAAATATCTTCACTCAAAATGAGAGGCCATGTTGAATTTGATACTTTTTTTTTTGACGGATGCTACTTAGGGGATCTATTCCCTTCTATAGTCTTGAAAGAGACTCTAGCTCACATCTAAGTGCCAAACAACAGCCACAGTGACTCTCAGACTGGGAAGGTAGCTATAGAATGTGATGGTGGTGGGTAATCGTGTATCACTGTGGACTTCCATGTCATCAGCTGCTTTTGCAAGCCTTGGCTGTAAGTGCTGGAGCACAACAGCATATGGTCAGAGTGTGGAAGCTCAGAGGTCTGAAAAGCCCTGTTGGGCAAGACAGAACAAGGTGTCTGAAAACCCCCGCCTATAATAAGTGGGTTTTATGGACGTTAGGAAACTCTGTGTCATTGAAAATATATTTAGTTAATGCCTACTGTGCACACGATACCGTTCTAGGCACACAAGAGACAGCAGCTGCTTGCAGTGAGGGTGCAATGCTCTTCAGACTGAAATAAGCCCAATCTAAGCTCCATTCTGGAAAGACTGTGGTTTTCCCACTCTGCCATTATTAGCTAGGGGTCACTTCTGTCAGGTCATCTGAAGCAGTATCTAAGAGGGTTCTTTCCCTCCTCGACCCAGACAGGGTTTCTCTGTGTAGCCTTGGCTGTCCTAGACTTCTTTTGTAGACCAGGCTGGCTGCAAAGTCACAGCAATCTGCCTCCCTCTGCATCCTGAGTGCTGGGATTAAAGGCCTGTGCCACCGTGCCTGGCCTAAGAGGGTTCTCAAACAAAGCATCTGTTGGAAAAAGACTGAACCAAATGATACCCCAGAAAGAACTAGGTGCTCATTGGCATAAAGTGCATGCAGACGTGCCTAAGCACACAACTCTACATGGCATGTGTTGGGTTCTGAGAAATGATTCTGTCTCCTTGTCACTCGGACACTAGTGGAAAGCAGGGTGAAGACAGGGTCTGAGTTCGGAGCCTGGGGGTTGGCATCATCTCCCCTACGGTGCTGGTGGCAACTCTTCCTCTCTCTGGGCTGAGAAAGGGCACCTCATTTTCTCTCCATTGTTCAGCAGTAAGCACAGCTGTGGGTGCTTTTCCTGCACACGCCCCCTGAGCTACCTGTGCTTCAGCTGAGAAGATGGGAGGGGAGAGTGTGCCAACAGAAGCCGCTTCCGGAACCTGGTGGCTAATAGTAAGGCAGATCCTGCTTTGAGCAGGATGAGGCTTCATGTGCCCCTGTGTAAACCAATCAACGTCCTGTGGCTTGTTCTCTATGGTAGCTTCTGATGTGAGTCCTCACAAGGCCAAGCAGGGCAGAAGCAGGAGATCCTCAGGTGGGAAATCCCTATCTGCTATGGTGACTACAGTGGGTGTCCATAAATGTTGAGCATGTTCAGCCACATTTCACATGTTGAAGCCTTACTCTCTAGAACCTCATGATATATTTGGAGCCAGGACCATTACAGGTGGCACTCGTTAAGACAAGACTCTCTCTCTCTCTCTCTCTCTCTGTGTGTGTGTATGTGTGTGTGTGTGTGTGTGTGTAGATTTGACATAGAGATGTATGTAAGAGAAGAATTCCTGTATTCCTGTGAAGAGTGGAATTACACAGGATTGATCCTGGGGACCTGGAGCCAGTATCTCTATAGGATCTTCAGAGGGACTGTAGCCATGCCTGAATTCAGCCGTCTGGTCTCTAGTACTGTGAGACAAAATTTTTGCTGTGTAAGCCACTTTATCTGTATAGAAAGCCCTGGCAAACTAAGAATGTGGCTTGTGGCAAGGAAATTCCGAGGTAAATAAGTGTTCCTACTTTACGGAGTTGTCATGAGAGTTCTGTTGGTTAATATTCACACAGCATGAATAGTGACATGCCCTGGCCTGCGGGGTTTTCAAATGGAGACCCTAGGAGGGGGTGCAGGAGTGAAAAAGGACAGGAGACAGGAGAAATGGGAGGCAAGTCTGGATTCTGATCAAGCCTCATTTATTGAAAAAATTCACAGGGTTTTATAGGCAATCTCAGGGGTAAGGGTATTTGGGGTAGGCAGGGTTGCTATGGGAACCTAATGGCAGATGTTCCGTTATCTATCTTCAGTAGTAGAAACTTCAAGATAAGGAAGTAAGTTCTGAAGGAATGTAGCTGTAAAAGTAAGATAAACAAGTGATTTCCCAGGACCAGCTCTGTGCCAGGCAGAGATGTAGAAAATGGAGTCTACAGACAAGGTGGGATTGCCTGATGTTTTAAGCCAAGACCACTAAGGGCAGCTCCCCACAGTGACAGGCACACAATTTGATCTTACAGTGGTTAAAAAAAATCCCTTCTAAGCTGGACATGGTGGCACACACGTGTAATTCCAGCACTCAGGAAGGCAGAGTAGGAGGATCTCTGTGAGTTCGTGACCAGCCTGATCTACAAAGCAAGTCCAGGACAGCCAAGGCTACGCAGAGAAACCCTGTCTCGAAAAACTAAAAACCAAAAACCAAACAAAAAATAATCCCTTCTATTCCTTGTGGCACAACAGGAGGCATCACAAATTGTGGCATAGGTTCTCATTTGCAAATTACTGTTGTGCTGGGACATTTTACAATATCTCTTTAGTGCAGAGCAGGGACACATAAGGTGAGTGACAAGTATGGGGCCACTGTGACTGTCCACTAGACACTAACAGAGCAAGTTTTCCATAACCACACAGAGTTAAGTGTCTCATGTGGCCAGGTGGGACCAGGTGGGACCACAGGGAAAATTACACACATTTCTTTCCTAAAGTAAAACCTTGAAATTAGAATGATCCTATATTTTAAATCAATTCTTGTTTTCCTATGACTTAAATAAATAAATTAGTGTTTATGTTACTATCAGAAAACTCAAATTAGCAGGAGAATTTCACTAAACATAAAACACATGTAAGTGAAAGAATTGAATATATTGGGGGAAAATGTCCGAAACCAAAGAAAAACATTTTCATTCTTTTTTGTCCCAGAGGATCTTCTGCTTAACCACTAGTAGTACCCTCTTTGCTATAGACCACTAGCTGTTATGGGTTTTTTGTTGTTGTTGTTGTTTTTGTTTGGGTTTTTTTGTTTGTTTGGTTGGTTGGTTTTGTTGTTGTTGTTTTGAGACAAGGTTTTATTATGCAGCTCAGGTGTCTTAGTTATTTTTCTATTGCTATGATAAAGCACCATGACCAAGGCAAGCTATAAAAATAAGGCATTTAATTGGGCTGACGGAATTAAAGGATTAGTTAGAGTCCCTGATAGGGTGAAGGCATGGTGGCAGGAACAATTGAGAGCTTACATCTCAAAACTGTAAGCAAGAGGCAGAGAGCACAGTGGGAGTTGTATGAGGCTTTTGAAACCCCAAAGCCCAAGCCCAGTGACACAGTGACACACATCCTCCAACAAGGCCACACCCCTGAATGCTTGCCAAACAATTCCACTAACTGGGGACCAAGTATTTAAACATAGGAGTTGATGGGGTCATTCTCATTTAAACCAACACATCAGGCTAGTCTCACACTCTCCACAATCCTCCTGTCTCAGCCCCTCAAGTGCTGAGATTAAAGGCATGAGCCATCACACCTTGTACTTGAGACTCTTAATTAAAGTGTATATGATCTGAACAGGTTTCTGGGGTACAGTGGTGTAAATTTCTTTACCCTCCTGGCCCTAAAATGCCACTAGGAAGTGCATTCTGTCAAGTCACTGAACAAGGATTTATCTTGAGCAGTTACTGTAGGCATAAGGTTATTGTATAGTTTAAATTCTGATTTCTGTCTCAATGCTGTATAAACTCTGCTCCCCAATTGTCCCCCTGATATGTCAATAAAGCAGCTTACAGCCAATAGATGATCAGGGGAGAGACTAGGGCGGGACTTCCTGCCAGCCAGGCGGGGGAGGAGCTAGAGGAGGAAGTAGAGGCGCAGGAAAGATCATGAGGAAGGAGCTGAGGCTGAGGAAAGCTACTAAGTGCAAGGATCGCTGGGATGTCTTCTGGGAGTAAGACAAAAAAACAGAGAGGGTTAAGAACAGACTTAAACTGCTCAAGACTGTGTTGTGAAACTTATTTCTAAACAAGTATAAAAGAGTCTCAGTTATTTGCGTGATAGCCGGGTTAAGAAGTAAGCTAAGAGAAACACTGTTTTATAAAAATTACATCAACAAATTACTACATGCTGGGTACTGTTTTAGGTGTTGAAAATATGATCATAGATCAACACAGTAAAAGTCCATATCTTCAAGGAAGTGTCAGAGAAAGGGGACCAACACAATAAAGTAGGTAAAAGCCATAGTTATAAGTGCTAGTTAAAAAAAAAAATATCAAAGCAGGAATATATTATGTGATAAGAAGAGAGGTTGAAGGTACAGTTGAAGGTGGCCAGGGAAATCTGACTGAGAAATTGACTTTTTTTTTTTTTTTTTGTAAGTAGTTGAAAGAGGTGAGAGAATAGCTGTGCATCCTCTGAGAGAAGACGGAGTAGAAGTGTAGAGCCCTGAAGCAAGAGTGTGCTTGGAGTATTGAGAAGAGGAGGGAAGCCAGGGTGGCCTGAGAGGGATGATGGAGAATGCAGCGAAGGAGATAAAGATGAAAAGTGGAGGAGTCTGACATCATCATAAAAACACCGGATTGGGTGTGAAAGGAGCCATAGGACAGACCTGCGCGGTGTGGTCTGTAAGAGGGAAGCTGGGAGGCCGGGCATGGTGGCACACGCCTTTAATCCCAGCACTCAGGAGGCAGAGGCAGGCAGATCGCTGTGAGTTCGAGGCCAGCCTGGTCTACAAAGTGAGCCCAGGATGGCCAAGGGTACACAGAGAGACCCTGTCTCGAAAAACCAAAAAAAAAAAGAAAAGAAAAGAAAAGAAAAAAAGGGAAGCTGGGAGGCTGACTTGGTAACTTAAAGCAAGAGGTGACAGTGACTCAGCCAGGACAGTGGCGGGGGTAGTGGGGGGGATTCTGGGCCTATGTGCAAAGCAGAGCTAGGGAGATCTGTCAAGGTGTGACGGGAGAGTCCACGGAGGACTTCTGGATGACTGGAGACTTGGGCCTGAGCAACTGGGGAAGCAGAGCTGTCACTGCCCCGAGACAGGCTCAGGCCTGCAGGGAGCTGGGGCCTCGATAAGGGGGGACGAGGGACGAGCGGATGTCATATTCATTTGTTACAATTGACACATCACCAGGGACACCTAGGCTTAAAATAACTAAACTCCCTTCGCAGTTCTAGAAGCTAGCCATCCAAAATCAGTCTCTCTAGGCAGAAATTAAGGGAATGGAAGGGATGTACTCTCTCATGAGCTTTAAGGGAGACCACACCCCTTGCTGTCTCTAGCCTCTAGTCCAGTGGTTCTCAACCTTCCTAATGCTGTGACCCTTTAATACAGTTCCTCATGGTGACCCCAACCATAACATTATTATTTTCATTGCTACTTCATAGCTGTGCTTTTGCTACAATTATGAATCGTAATATAAGCATCTGTAATTTTGCTGCCGTTATGAATTTTAAGTGCCTATCTTCTCCGATGATCTTAGGTGACCCCTGTGAAAGGGTCATTTGACATCCCCCCCAGAGAGGTCACGGCCCACATGTTGAGGACCAGTGCTATAGTGGCTCCCCACATCTCTAGATGTGTGACTAGACCACTTCAGCCCCACAGTCATATTTCCATTTCTTCATCTGTGTGTCCAGGAGATGTCCTGTCCTTTCCTTCCTATCAGGACACATGGTGATGGCTTTTATGATCTATTTAGATAGAACAGGATCATCGCCACCTCAAGACCCTTCACACAACACGTATGCAAAGTTGGTGCCTTTTAAGGTGCATACATGGAGCAGGGGCCCAAATGTGGGTGTTTCTAGAATGCTGTTTCTCAGCCTACTGCAGGAACCAGGGTGGGAATGTTGCCTCAGCCATGCCCTAGGTGAGTCTGGACTTGAGAAACGAGGCACACCCTGTGTTAAAAGTGTGCAGCGGAGGTTATGGGTGAATGATGGAGCTGTACAGAGGCATGGAATCACACCACACAACAGATCCACTTAAGAGGTTTAATAAGGGGATACAGAGACCGTCTCTGGAGACACACATGGAGAGAGAGAGAAAGAGAGAAGAGGGGTGAGAGAGAGATAAAGAGGAGAGGTAAGGCAAGAAGTAGAAGGAGAGACAATGTGAAGGGTCTGTCTTTTATATGGCCCTGAGCAGGGCCACGCCCCCGTGGCAGGGCCACGCCCCCGTGGCAGGTAAGCCGTGACATCACAGGTAGGCAGACTGAAGCAGAATCCTAACACCCTGCACACCCTATACCTGCTAGGTAATGCTGTTAAGTCTGGAACAACAGGGAGTGAGGACGGACAAAGATGTCCAATGTGAAAGTCCCTCAAAAAAAAAAAAAAAAAAAAAGGAAGTATCAGTTGATCCATTAATCCCATTTATACATCCAAAGATCACAAAGAAATATCATTTCCACAGCCACTCCCATAGTGTTTGCAACAGACATGACATGGAAATGACCTAAATGTTGTTAGATAAAAACTACATGAGTCTTCTGTACTGAGCTTTAACAGACCACATTTAAAGCAAATATGGAGTCACTCAAACTAACGCTCCCTATCACCATACTGGCACTAAGTCATCTCACTGAACTTCCAAGAGCTTTTCTAGGCACATTGTCCAGAATGGTACCTGTAGCTGATCTTGCTGGAATTCTAGGAGCCAGCAAGAGAGAAATGGATTTAAAGCTTTTCTCTGTCTCTTTTCCCCAAAGTCTACCTCGTGAGTCCTTCTAACAAACTCCAATAAGAAGCTTGTTCTTGAAATTGAACCACTCCGTCATAATGGAAGATGACTCTATCCCAACACAAGCCCCCCACACACAAGCAGGGATGCCTCGGCCCTTAGGTAATTGTTGCTCAGCCAGCTCCGAGGTTCTGAGCTGGTGGCAGCCAATGCAGGCAGTTTATATACTGACTCTGGAGATACCGAGCTAATTATCTTCAAACTAGGCAAGTTTCCAGCTCTCCCAGAGAAGTTTATTTATGCCTATTATAACTCAGGGCAACGACTACAGCCTCTGATTTTAATTCCAGGTTCGAGAAATTGTGAGGCACTCTTTCAGTGCTAATGGCAGGAGGCATCCTGAATTAGCAACAGCTTGTACAGAGCCTGCTAAAGAAAACCACAAGGCTCTTGCTTAGGTTGCCAGAGGAAAAGGGTTAATGCACTTATCTTTTCAATGGGGCAACACTTAAGGGGTCCCTAGGACCATTTTTAATGAAGACTGAACATATAGAACTGGCTACCACAAACTAAGTGCTTGCTGGGTGACAAGTATGGACCCATGTGCTACATACATGTGCACTGTCATTTAATCTTCATCTGAGTCCTGTGCAACAGTGGCTCTTCCCAGCCTCGTTTTGTTTGTTTGGTTTGGTTTTTGGTTTTTTTGTTTTGTTTTGTTTTTTTGTTTGTTTTTGGAGACAGGGTTTCTCTGTGTAGCCTTGGCTAGCCTAGACTTGCTTTTGTAGATCAGGCTGGCCTCGAACTCACAGAGATCTGCCTGCCTCTGCCTCCTCAAGTGCCACCATGCCTAGCTCTAGCCTCATTTTATAGGCAGCTGAATGAGACTCAGTGGAACTATATGGTAACCAGCCTTCTCCTTGGAAACTGCAGATGGATACATAGCTGTATGCGGAAGGAGCCTGTAGCTCAGAAAGAGAACTAGACCCGAGGCCCTGGGAAGAGGCCCGATGTCTAGATGTCAGCCTGGCTCATTGCCCTACACCTGACCTTGCCAGTGCCTTTGACCTTCTCCATTAAAGGAGCTAAAGAGGTGGCCCATCAGCCAAGAGTACTAGCTGTTCTTACAGAGGATCGTAGGTTCAATTCCCAGCACCCACACTGGATGCTCACAACTACTTGTAACCCCAGCTCACATAAAGAAAAGGGAACACACACACACACACACACACACACACACACACACACACACATATATATTTTTGTTGTTGTTGTTTTGGTTTTTTTTTTTTGTTTTTTTGTTTTTCCAGACAAGCTGTCCTAGACTCAGTTTGTAGACCACGCTGGCATCGAACTCACAGCGACCCACTTGCCTCTGCCTCCCAAGTGCTGGAATTAAAGGCATGTACCACCACACCCAGCTCACACAAATATTTTTAAAGTATACTTTAAAATCGCATTTATAAAAAATATCCTCTATTAAGGAACATGAAATATATCACTTGTAAGTCCAGAAAGAATACAGAAGAGAGTGAGCATAGGGGGAAAAGATTGTTCCTTGTTATAAAATAGGCTTTGTAAACACAAAGGCATTTATTTGTGAACAGGGCAGTTTCCTGAGTACACTGGAGGCTGCTTTGTGTCACTCAGCTGGAACAGCAAGTAAAGAGAGAGGCAGTAGAGAGCCGGGGTGGTAGAGTACCTGCTTTGTGTGCCTGAACTCCTGAGTTCAATTCCCCAGTGCTGAAAAAAGACAAGAGGAAAATATTTAAATTTTCGAAACCATCCTATAATATAGGTGCTGTTGTCTTATTTGGAAAAGCAAAAAATGAAAGCACAGAAGGATCAAGTCTTCCTGTAGAGGCATGTTAATTCAGAACATGGCTGCTCTGGCAAGAGATCACATCCAAAGATCTGGGTCTGTGTGATCTGGCTGGAACACAAACACACCTTTATTCCAGGAGACAGAGGCAAGCAGATCTGAGTTCAAGGCCAGCCTGGTATAGAGCAAGTATCAGGAAAAGAAAAACTTAGATCCTGGGGTGGTAGTACTCACCTTAATCCCAAATGAAGGTACAATTAGCTTGTAGAAGGAAGCACCCATATTTGAAAGTGGTGTCTAATTGAGTGACAGAAAAGCATGAATCAGATAAGAACTGACAAAATAGGATTTACTCAATTCACATGAGAAGAGGGAGGAAAAGGGAAGATACTTAAGAGGCAATTTGTGTATTGTAATGTGGTTATCCTGTATTATGTGGCTAATATCCACTTATAAGTGAGCATATACCACACATGTCTTTCTGGGTCTGGGTTTCCTCACTAAGGATGATCAGTTCTAGTTCCATCCATTTGCCTGCAAATTTCAAGATTTCCTTATTTTTAATAGCTGAGTAGTATTCCATTGTGTAGATATATTGCAGTTTCTTTATCCATTCTTTGGTTGAGGGACATCTAGGTTGTCTCCACAAGGGAGGATGCTTAATTCTCATTCAGAAGGGCAAATAGAATAAACAGTGGAAGTGGTTGAAGAGAAGGAACATGATTAGAGCCTATCAGAGAGGTCCTCTGAAAGATTCCACCCAGTGGGAGATTGAAATAGATGCTGAGGCTCACAGCTAAACGTTGTGGTGGAGGGCAAAGAGTCTTATGGAAGAGTTGGGGGATAGAAGGACCTGGAGGGGACAGGAGCTCCACAAGGAGACCAATGGAGCCAACAAATCTGGTGGTGGTGGTGGTGGTGGTGGTGGTGTATGCATGTGTTGCTGAGACTGATGCATCAACCAAGAACCATGCATGAGGTGAGGACCTAGACTCTCTACTCACATGTAGTAGTCAGCACAATCTCTTCATAATATGGGGAGTAGGAGTCACCTCTGACATAGACTCTGGCGGCCACTCGATCACTTTCCCCTGGTGGGGCAGCTTTGCCAGGCCACAGAGGAAGAGGATACAGGCAGGTGGTCAGATGACAGGGGAGGAGGGTTTCTCCTTTCTGAGGGCTAGGGGAAGGGGAAGGGGGTGATGAGGGAGGGAGGGTGAGACCAGGAGGTGACCAGGGAGGGAGCTACAATTGGGATGTAAAGTGAACAAATTATAATTAGAAATAAAATAAATTTGATCAGAGAGAGACACAGGGAGGGGGGGGAGGGAGAGAGAGAGGGAGAGGGAGGGAGAGAGAGAGAGGGAGAAGGAGTGAGGGAGTTAGTTTTACCAGGGCAGTAATATAGAAATGGGTTGCAGAGAAAGAACTCAGGTGAAGATAGAATGAGCCAGAAAATGAGAAGCCAGATGATTAGAGCAGATTGCTGAGTTAGTTTGAGGCCAAGCAATGCAATTCAAGGGCTGAGAGAGAAGCCAGATTGAATAAGTCAGCTGGGAGAAGAGTTTGAGCCAGAACAGTTGAGTTGAACTAGCCAGCCCAGAGCTCAGAAAGAACAAGTAAGGGTGAGCTTATTACACAGCAAGTCTCAGAGGCTGAAAACTTTCTAGGCCCTGGGTAATGTCGTATAAAGGTTAGCAAAAGGAGGCAGTGAGCCTCCCAGACAATAATTGAGACAGGAGAATAAAAGTTATTTTTACATCTTCCCAAGGTCACCTAGAAAGCCACCCAAGCCTCAAACCCCAGAGGAGTCACACCGGAGCTGTGCTTTTTACCACAGCCATCAAGTTCACTTGGTGGCATCTGATGGAGGCTCTAGGATTCACAGCAAGCTGGATCCAATCTTAGGCAAGAAAAGTCCTACTGGTTGAGGCAAAGAGGATATTAGGCATGGACTCACTCCCTGGAAGAAAAAGGATATTGAAGGTCATGACCTGGTTACATAGAAACACAGATGAAGACCCTTGGGTCTTTCCAGTGTCAAGAATTTGTTGAATGCCAATTCACAAGCTGCAGTAAGTTGTCAGAGTCACTTTCCTTGGTAGCCTTCCAAGGAGACTGGGTTCTTCCATTTTAGTTTTAATCATTAACTTTCAGATCATGTGTTACACATTACACAGTAATGTCCTCCTCCTCTTCCCACTCCCTGCTCCCCTTCTCCCCTTTCCTTGTATGTATGCATGTATGTATGTATGTATGTATGTATGTATGCATGCATGCACATATATAGGTTCAAGAATGGCTACGAAAGATTAAAGAGGCTGCAAGCTGTTCAAGGAAATGTTAAAGAGGTCTGAGCCCAGGATACTGGGAAAGATACAAGTGGGTTCATGGATGTCGAAGGATCCAATGGAGACGCGGCTGCTGCTGCTCTGTAGTCAGGCTGCTGGGCCGGAGTTGAACTGAAGATTCAGAACGTGGAGGAGGGTGTGGAAGTGAAGGTCAGGACATAATCTACAGGGAAAAATGGGTAGGAAGATGGGCAGCATGTCCACATGGACCACTGGGTAGATGAACAGATGTCAGTGGGAGTAGTCCGTGTCAGTAACGGGCACTGAGCTGAGCCGAAGAACCTGGCTTAGTTAGGAGTTCGCAGCCTGCCCGTCCCTTGATGCACACACTGGGTGATCAGATGACAGATTGGTGGAGCCATCACCATCATAGCAGTAAGTGATCTCCTCACTTTGGGGTCCCCGTAAGGAAACTGTACCCTTTCCTCAGTAGGGTGCATCTGGGAAATTATTTATCATGATTCTCTTTTTATTGATTGTTTGTTTTTCGAGACAGGGTTTCTCTGTGTAACCTTGGCTGTCCAGGACTTGCTTTGTAGACCAGGCTGGCCTCGAACTTTGATAAAGTTATAGCAGGATCTTTCAACTTTTAGAAATAAGCTATTTATCAGACTGAGCCTCGTGGGTGGTGTTGGACTGAAGGTGCTGTTTCCATGCGCCCACCCCCCCCTCCCCACCACCCACGATGCACAGTCATCTTCTGAGTTTGCACTCAAAATGGAATCAGTGTAAACTGAAGACCCTCGGGGCAAGGCACAGGCTGAAAACTCAGGGCTGTCCACAGTCTGTACAGGCTTAGGGCGGGGTCCAGGCTGATCTCAGCAGTAAGCAGGCCATATTGCGGAGGGCTTCCATTAGAACAATGGAGCCTTCACACGCCCAGCTAGAAGTGAAGGGGTCTGACATCTGTGTGCTTAGCTTCACGGATGTGGAAGGTTTCAAAGAGAGACTTTGAGGTAAAGATCCTCCCCCTAAGATCCTAAGAAAGAACAAAGTCATCAGGAACTAGACTTGGAAGAGATGCTAATCCAAAACATGCTAATGAGGGAGGGTGGGCCAGACCAAGGGCGGGGATGGGGAATGCAATCACATTCCCAGAGTCATAACTCAAAGGCAGTCCAGGTGTTGGCAGTCAGAGGGACAGCTTGTCTAATCTCATGAATGAAGCACAGTCCTCTGAGGACTTGTCCGATGTTGAAATGTTTTCTTGAGCAAGAGTCACAAAACGGACGATTGTTGTCAGATATTGCTTCACGTTTATGAGACTGGTGTGGTCACGGCATGTGCATAGGGCAGGGAGTGCATCCCTGGTCATGTGATACCTTTAGCCATGTCCCAGTCTTGTCTCTCCCGTCTGACTGCTCCCCTGCTTCGTGTTTAACTAATGGCATTTAGTATTTGAGGAAGGAAAGAGGAAAACATTTGAGGAGGTTTGCCTTTAAAAAAAAATGTTTAGGAATTCTAAAGAAAGATTTCCAACTTAACCATTCTTTGAAAAAAAAATCACTCAGTTTCAATAAAATCTCCTTAAAGACACATCAAACAAACAGAGAAAACCCTTGGGACCTGCACTCTGAGACTTATCAAGATGAAGCAAGCTCCAAAAGGCCAGGGACATTAGCTGCCGACTCAGCCAACAAAATCTCTGAGCCAGGATGGACAAAACCAAGCCAAGGTTCACAGAGTGAGCCAAAGGGCCCCAGGGTATTTGTCTTCCAGCTTCTAACTGTGAGTGTTCCTGTTGCCATGGGGACAGAGCCCTCTGGTAGAGAGAACTATTATATCCACCACTGGCAGCATGTGGAGATGCATTGCTTTTCCGCGGCTGCTGTTTTTCTTTTTCTTTTTCTTTTCTTTTCCAAACAGCACTTATAATTCCAACCAACAACTTTGAACACCTATACCCAGTTAAGAGTAGAAGGGAACACAGGAATTGTACTTTGACTCCTTACCCTAGCATTTTTCTCCTTTGGGGAGGATTATAAATTAGAAACAAGAAAGGGCTGCGAGACACAAACTGATCCTCCACGCTGTGTCATTGGTGGTACAAACTCTAGGAACTCAAGTGGGCAGAGTTTTGGCTGTAAAGGCGCTAGAGTCCATCTGTGAAGTGTTCTCCACGCATCTAGAGCCACTTTCATGGTAATCTTAGAGCCCGTAGGGGGGCTCTGTGCTCTTGGGGGGGGCACTGTTGCAAGCTTGCTTAGCAGGCTCCCTGTCTCCACCGCTAGCTCAAGGCCAAGCTGCTGCCCTCTCAGCTTCTTCCCAGAGCTGATTTCCTAGCAGGACTTTTGTGACCATCCAGATACACTCTCATTTAAATTCAAGCTCACCCCCCCTGCGCGCGCGCGCGCGCGCGCGCGCGCACACACACACACACACACACACACACACACACACACACGCTGATCCAGGAGGGGAGGGAGGCTCACCGTGAATTGAATGATAAATAATACATATGGAAAAAAAAAAAAATCCAACAACACCAGTACTTATTCACAAATGAAAGAACACTAGAAATTATTTCTGATGGCAATTTAAAAGATTAAATTCAAGCAGAGAGTGGGAGAGGATGTTTTTTCTTAAAACTCCTAAAGAAACAGCTCCATTGTTTCTCTTTTAAAAGGCACAGTCTGTCTTGAATTGGGAATTCAGTGGGCAGGTGGAACTCTGGCCCCAGAGGAGGGTGCTATGCCTCCCTAGAGGGGAGCTCAAGGAGACAGGAGACAGAAAAGGAGCTCAGATCTAAAAAGGGGTTCCCCTGAGGTAAGTCAACTTAGCAGCCATTTCCTTTCCTCTGGTGTTTTTCAATTTTCTACCATTTTCCTACTCTCATGCCATAGAGTCAAACCCATTATTCTATGTAGAAACAGCACCTCTGGGCATGCGGGTAGCTTTGGGACATGAACTAAGTCATGAGATGGAGATGTTAGACTCTGTTCCCCTCTTCACCAGTCACAAGCCACCGAGAACTAACCTAGAGCTGACAATGGGTCGGGACACATGGGTCAGCCCGCCTGAGAACCAAAGTGGGCGGAGTCAGGAACTAAAGAGCTACAGATTCCTAACTTGGCCCTATGAGCACCTGAATCCATTCATCTCTGGAGCTCGACTGTCCTGGGCCTGCCCTTATGTTTGTTACTGTATTGTTTACTCTTCTGTTGTTGTGATAAAACCATCATCATCACGGTAACTCACAGATGAAAGGGTTCACTTGGGCTCCCGATTCCAGAAGGTTAGTTAGCATCCGTGATGGCAGAGTGAAGGCATGGTACCAAGAGAAGGACGCTGGGGGCCTCACATCTTGAACAACAAGCATGAAACAGAAAGGACTTGAAGCAGGAAAGTCTTTTAATTCTCAAAATCCACGCCCAGTAATGTACTTTCTCCAACAAGGCCACACCTCCAACACGGCCATCAACTGAGGACAAGCATTCAAGTGTTCAAGCCTGTGGGGAGACAGTCTCATTAAATCACCAGACACCCAGTGAATGTATTTGTTCATAAGTCAGTTCTATCTGTGTTTCCGTCCCTTGCATTTGAATACTCATCAAGACGGACTGGTGACTGCCACTAAAATAGCTTGTCTGACACGGCCGTGTACCAGAAACAGACCTGACTTTGAATTCATGAGGAAAGGGGATGAGGACGTAACCACTTACCCCTGAGGAGCTAGAGCCCAGAGGAGGCTACTGGGTACCTGGGCCTCATCTTTTCTCTGATTCTAGACCTACCGTGTTAGAATTAAGCGTTCAAGAAGACTTGAGTAAGACCCTCAGAAAACTAAGAGTTAGGCTAGGGACGCCAGCTGAGGACTACTCCCGGAAGCCATACTTTAGATGTTGACAGCCTTTGGACGTCACTGTGTATGAATGCAGACTAGATACTGTCTTCATCGTGTCAAAATGCTTGAGAGAGGCACCTCGAGGGAGGAAGAAGTTAACTTGGCTCACAGTCTGAGAGGATTCAGTCCACTACGGTGAGGGAGGCAGAGCTACATGCGTGGTGTTAGGAGCATGCGCTGTGACTCCTTACGGCTGTGGACCAGGAAGTAGAGGCTTTGAGTCAAAGCAGAGAAAAGCCACAACCCTCAAGCCTGGGTTCCCAGGGACCTCTTTCCTTCGCCTATGTTTCACCTACCAAAGTCCCAGAATATCTCAAAACAATGCCAAAAGCTGAAGACCAAGTGTCCAAACGCATGAACCTGTGAAGAATATTTTACAGTCAAACCACGCATAACAAATAAGTACAATACGTGGACGTACACGGATGCACATGTATGCATTAGTCATTTAAACGACATCTTCTGTGGATATAGTGAGATTTATCTTACCGACAGCCAAAGCTTTTCTAAGAAAATAAAGGCTTATTAATTGAGAAGTAAGAGAGTGGTTATTTACTTGTTAAGGATTACATAATATATATATTTGGGGAAGTGACTTTCTTCAAAGGTAAGAATTACAGCCTGCCAAACACCTCAAAAGCTATATACCACAACACAGAAAATGCAACTGTGTGTGCATTTGAGAGAGGTATGTCTGTGTATGTGTGTTTATGTGCTTTGTGGGTAGAGGTCTGTGCCCATACATGTGGAGACAAGGGGTCAATGCCACATGTCTCCTTTCTCACTCTCCATGTTTAATTTTTGAGAAAGTGTCTCTGGCTGAATCTGAGACTCACATCACCAGCTAACCTGGCTGGTCTATGGGTTTCAGAGATCCAAGCCATCTCTTTTCTCCCCCTGAACCCTGACCCCGCCGTCCACACTGGCCTTGCAGATGTGTGCCACTTCACCCTTCTTTTTATATTCCACCTGGGGATCTGAGCAGATGTGTTTGTGTTTGCTCACCAGGCACTTTTACCAACTGAGCCATCTCCCCAGCCCTGGAAAAAGCTATTTTTAGATATGAAAGTTAAAAATGATAATCAAATTTAAAAAATGACATTGTAAGAAATAGAACTTTAGAAATGGGTAATGAGGAGGGTGCTCCAACAAACAGCTCATTAGGGGAGACCTGATGCTTTGCTGGCTTGAGTCATGAACATTTGCATCTTCTGGGTCCATGATTAGACTGAGCCCCATGGGACCCGAGGAAGTTCTGTAGCATGTGGCTCCAGCCAGGCTGCATCTGTTTCTATAGTCTGCTACTGTCCTAGACCTTTAACCTTTTGCTTTCACCTCTAGCAAATACTCAAACTAATTAGCTCTCAAGTTTGGGTCTAGAACAACATCGGTTCTCATATGGATGGTGGTCTCACCTGGTTGGTCTCTCCGCTTCCACCGGGGCCCTCCCTGCAGATCATGGACTGAGTCTTTGAAGATATGTCAGATCCAGATGGAGCCACACCTCAGATCAAAGCCCCAGGAAAAGACGGTCTTACAAAGGCCCAAGGAACCTTTGGCTCTTTGGCTGTCTGCTCCACAACCTGTTTCTCTGAGTTCATCTGCTCCCTCCTTTTCCCTCCCCCCCCCCTCCTCTTCCCTCTCTGTCAGCCCCACAGGCTTTCCCTTGTATTTTGGCCAGGCTCTGCTGGGCTGATAGCATATATACCTTTATTCACAGCTATTCAAGAAGCAGAGGCAGGCAGCTTTTTTTTTTTTTTTCTCATTCTGTAGACCAGGCTGGCCTCGAACTCAGATCCACCTGCCGCTGCCTCCCAAGTGCTGGCATTAAAGGCACGTGCCACCAACCACCTGACTAAGATCACAATTTTAAAGTCATGCTTGAACTACAGGTGAGTTCAAGGACAGCCTGGGCAACTTAGCAACACCTTGTCTCGAAAGCAAAAGCCAAAGAGGGCCGGACTGTAGACATCAGCCGTGTATAGGCCACTGATAATGAAGAAGATAGAACTGGTTCAAAGAACATCAAAATGCATATATTTATATGTAGTCAGTCAGGGGAAAAAAGAATACCGAAATAAGATTGTAAATTAGGTACGAGAGTAGTTCAGGTTCTAAAGGACAATGCATTTGGAACCTTCAAACTATCTTATTTGCAAGGGTCCTCCCTCCAGACACATAAAACACATCATCACACCCTCATTTCTTTGTATGTGTATGTGTGTGTATATGTGTGCACACTTGGGGAAGGGGTACTATATGTGTGTCTAGAGGCCAGAGGTTGATGTTGGGATTTCCTCTATCTCTCTCCACCTCACTTTTTTTTAGTCAGGGTCTCTCAGTGAACCTGAAGTTCATTGTTTCAACTACACCAGCTAGTCAGTGAGCTTCTAGAATTGACTATATCTGTCCCTCCAGCCGTGGAGGTACAGACGCCTGCCGCCATGCCTGACTCTCCACATGGGTGCTGGAGATCCGAACTCCGGTCCTCACACCTGTACAGCAAGCACACCTTCACGTCCAAGGATTAATCTTCAGTCTTACAAGTTCACAAAACATCGATTTAATCTCCCTTGAGAGTGAAGAGGACAATCAGGGTCTTATAAAATATTTCCTCACCACTATTATGTATCCAGTTCCCAGAATGATGAGTCAATATATTGTTGAATTTGCTTTTGAAATGCTACTATATGGCTACTGATAACAGACAGAATATTGTCTTATTTTCTTTAAAGCACCTGTAAAACTCACTATCTTGCATATAGCAGGCCTTGGAGTTCAGCAGTTTTATATATATTTATTTATAATATATATATATATATTTGGTTTTTTCTATGTAGCCTTGGCTGTCTTGGACTTGTTTTGTAGACCAGGCTGGCTCAAACTCACAGGGATCTGCCTACCTCTGCCTCCCAAGTGCTGAGATTAAAGGCTTGCACCATCACGCCCAGTTTCTGGTTTTCTAGAATTTAATTATCGCTGAAGAGTCTTCTTTTATAGTCAGTTGTGTTTGCTTCCAATCATATCCTTCACCACAGTCAAGACCTTCCCTTGCTCATTTTAAATTGGCCAATCGCCATTACTTTGTGCTGGCAACCTCACTCTTTTGACCTTTCGGGTTAATAACTATTGTTGCTACACAAAACATGGGCTGAGAGGACTTCCCAAATATGATTTTACTTTTCTCTGCCCTCACCTATAGCTTCCATGATGTCTGTTTGGACATTAATTAACTGAATATTTTTTATCCAAGAGCAGGATTAAAGGGCTGGTTAAAAAGACATAGAATGATTACGCCATTTCAAACCGCAGAGGGACATAAAAATAAGGGCTCTCTTTTTAGTCTAAACTCAACAAACAAACAAACAAACAAACAAACAAACCAGCTACCTTGATATCCAAAGCATCATGAAAGATAAAGTAGTCAAGGCTTCGAAAACAGCAGCCTTGATACACTGTAGAGGGGACCCCCGGAATGGCAGTGGGAGGTACAAGTGAGGAATCAGACTGTCTGGATTCATAAACTCAACCAGATCTCTGAATAAGTCAAGAGGTGTTTCCCGAGTTCTCCATGTTCTCGTCTGTGGGAGTATATTTTATCAGATGTTTACAAGGATGTTAACATAACATGTGTAAAGTGATTAGAAAGCTGCCCTGTAGGCGTTCAACGAATTTTAAGGGTTATCACTTGTAGGTGATAAAAGGAAAGTATTAAGATAATCTAGTAAGGAGCAAGCATCAACACCTTCCTGTCACTAATGTAATGCAAGTGAAAAGGGCTTGTCATAGTTACTTTTCTATTGCTGCAATAGAGCACTATGACCAAGGCAACTTATAAAAGAAAGAGTTTCTTATGGAGGGGGGCAGGCCTTAATAGTCCCCAAGGATTAGGGTCCATAGTGGTGGAGGCAGCATGGCAGCTAGTAGCAGATTTGGTGGCTGGAGCTCATATCACAAATGACAAGCACAAAATAGACAGAGATAACTGGGCATAGCACATGGCTCTGGGATCTCAAAGCATGGCCCCAGCAACATATATCCTCTAACAAGACCTCCTAAGACTCCCCAAACAGAACTACCACCTAGGGACCAAGCACTCAAATGTCCGAGCCTGTGTGGGACACTCTCACTCAAAGGTCACATATCCTCAGTCAAAGGAAGGGAGAATGCTGGAAATACTATAAAGCAAAAATTGAAAAAAGTGAATTACTGGTTGAAAGCCTCTGAGCCCTTTCTTGACAATCGTCTGAGAGTCAACTGGGTGAGTCGCTTTTTTCCCAGATCAAATGATAATAATGAGAGTATTAAAGCTCAACAGAAACGAGTATGTGTGTCCTTTCTTCCAAAAGACGTGACAAAATTTTAATCCCACAGAGGAAAACTTCTATATCAGACCAAGTTTGTGACCGTTTTATTAGAGGAAAGAGGTGTCTTATACACCTTCCCCACTGATCCCTGAGGGATTGTCTATGAGAGGGTAATGATGAGTCATATTATCATCCTAAAATCATAAGAGTGAAGCCCTCTCCCACAGGACACTAAGTTTACACAACTAGGTCATATGGCATAATAATTGACAATATCAAATGAATCACATTCATAATAAACAATGAAATGACGTCATGGAAAATATAGTCTCTGAGCCAAGCAGAGCTGCAGCCAAATCCTGAGTCGGCTGAGTTTCTTAGCCTTATTAGTCTTATTTTAGTTGTCTGAAAATAAAGATAATGCTGTCAGTCTCAGAAGTATAGTATGGAAAGGTAAGCCCAACTATATCAGTATACAATGTAGCACTGACACATAATAAAAGCTCTAGATCATACTGCTTTCCCCTTTTTCCTACTCTACTCTCATTGCCTGTTATGGTCCAGTCCTTGACTTGTGGTCTTATACACTATCCATAGCTTTCCAAGCTAGTTGTCACATCTCTATCTCCTATGTTATGTTTCTCGGGAATTCCTAAGAGGGGAGCCAATTTAGCATCATTAGGCCTCTCCCATATACTACATGGATACATACTTACTAGAAGACCACATGTCAAGAGGAATATTTGCAGTGGGCTCAACATATCTAGCGACCAGAGTTCCAGTAAACCTTTAGATATGGCTGAGGTAATGACTCTCTCCTTCAACTCTTGGTTTTGACGTGGGTTTATGCTCGTAGTATAAATGGCTCCATCAGCTCCTGGAATGCATCCCATAGGCCCATCATACTGTTCCTTATGGCTAGATGTGTAAGGTGTTAACATTATCTCGCCATCTCTTTGCTTTCTTTACTTGCCTCCAGCTACAGCATTGAAACTTTGCACAGAGGGTGAATAGGGAGCTACTAGAAGCAGTTAGGCCGCTATGGTTAGTCACAAACCCTGAATTAGAATTATATCCAAATTATATAAACATATTTGGTTCTTATTAAGTTTGTGTTTCATGAACATTCTCCATGTCCTTGCATATGCTAGAACCTCAATCATTATTGAAAGAGTAGATTAGCAAAAGTTCCTTTTATCTCACTTTGTGTACTCAAAAGATGTGACTATCATCAGGCAAAACATTCCTGCTAAAGAATTAGGACACTCAAAAAAATACCTTATGGAGTGAGAAGAAGGGCAATAAAATGTGTATAGTCAGAATTAGAGATTGGGCTCAAATCAATAAAATAAGATTCAGCAAAGGAAAATAAATGGTTTCCATATGTATCAAGCTTAGGATTGGCATTTAGGGGGCTGGCTGAGCACGGAATCAGTAACGGTTTGGAAGCCCACAGAGAGCTCCACCGCAACAGCAGAACACAACACATGCGCTGGGTGTGTAGGTACCTAACCATTCAGCCAAAAGGAATGTGTTTGTTACGCTAGCTTTGGCCTTGGCCAAGTTCAAACCTAGCTGGAATGCTAAGCATATTCCTCTTCAAGTTCCACATTTCAAAATCAATGCAAACTAATCAAAGATGTTTCAGAGTGGGGAAAAAATGAGAACTATTACAAATTTGAAAAATAAGACTTGGAGAAAATACACTGAAGATGGCCTGTGTTTGGTTTGTGAGGAGGACACCAAGGGGAGCAATTAGTCTTTAAGTATATGAAGTTATGTTACAAAGAGTTAAAAAATGACTTATCTTCTCCATACCCTGTGGAGAGTTAAAATACTAGAGACACGGCGCCGGCCTTGCTTCGAGAGCACTGACAAATCTGTGGCTTAGCCCGTTGAGACAGTCACCTCCACTTGGTCTAAGTCTGGCTTTGATTAAATGCTTTACTTAAAGGCCCTTCTCACCACCACACCAGTATAAATGAGACGTACCCCGACAGAAACCATGAAAGGAGAGGAAAAAGTGCCATGTCCTCTTGAAAAGATAATATCAAAATTAGAATAATGTGTCTTAAAAAAGAAGGAACAGGACTGGGGCAGGGGGGTGGTTACTGGTTCCTAGTTGTTTATGTGCGACTAGATTGGTGGAAGTCTCAGAGGCCTAATGTAAGTAAGGGTGCCTATCTCCTATGCGCACGTTAATTTGACTAATATAGGCATGAAATCTTTTACATGAACCCAGGATCTTTTACATGATGCTAGGTAATATAGTGTGCTGGCTAGTTTTATATCATCTTGATATAAGCTATACTCATCAGAGAGGGGGGACCATTAATTGAGAAAATGCCTCTGTAAGATTGGGATGTATGCAAGCATGTAGAATGCTTTCTTAATTAGTGATTGATGGGGGAAGGCCCAGCCCATCCTGGGTGGTGGTCCTGGGTTCTATAAGAAAGCAGGCTGAGCATGCCATGAGGATCAAGCTAGTAAGCAGCACCCCTCCATGGCCTCTGCGCCAGCTCCTGCCTTCAGGTTCCTGCCCTGTTTGAGTTCCTGTCCTGACTTCATTTGATGATAAACAGTGCTGTGGCAGTGTAGACCAAATAAACCCTTTGCTCCCCAAGTCATTTTGGTCATGATGTTTCATCACAGACATGATCACCCTAACTAGGACATATGGCTTTCTTGTGAATCCCTTATCAGTGCCGTTAATACTCACTCTGCAGACAAAGCCATACACACTTCAGAATTCATGGTGACTTTCCTCTGTGCTCTTGAGTCCACTCTCCAGACCCTGGCCTCCTTCTTTGCTAAATCTTTCCTGTCCTGTGTTTCCATTCTTCGTCCTATTTTGTACCAAGCACTTTTGCTGGCCTCCCAATTAATGTCCCATAGGAGCTGTTTATTTGATCTCATTCTCTCTTCATGTCTTCTTTTCTACATTCTTTGATTCTGCACCAACCTTTTCACCCCACTTCAGACCCAGCCAAGAGTCCCAGAACTTAGTCCAGGGAAACAATTTGCATAAATCTTGATCATGCTCCCTCACGAGGTCACTCTGACTCTGAAATGACCCTAAGTATTTAGATGGGCTACCTGGGATGAGATGTGCAGGTGCTTGGCTCAGACCCAGAGTCTCTAACCCCTCCATCTATGATGCTTTAGATTGTAAAGGGTGAAGATGAGAGAGCCTTGCACATGTGTCTTTTCTCATTGCTGTGTTCAAATACTTGAGAAACACAACTTAAAGAAGGGTGGGCTTATCTTGGCTTACAGTTCCAAGGGATACAGTCCCTCATGGAAGTGTTAGAAATAATGCCAGTGTCACATGAAGGAACACCTACACAAAGCAAAAATATCTCAACGAGGGAACACCCTTAACCAAGAGGGTGTGCTTGGAAGAGCAAGCACACAGAGCAGGGAGAGTACCTGCTTCTTATTCTAAGGCAGGTGGTAACTGCTGCTTGGGCATCCTTACGATCTCTAGCAGTTGGCTAATTTTAAAAGAATTGGTCCAAAGGAAATAAAGGAAAGCCAGAAGGGGTTTGACCATTTGAGATTTTAAAATGAAGCAGAAAAGAAAATATGTAAATGAAAAATGTACTAGGATTGGGGGAGTTGAATTAAAACATTTACACAAATGGGAAGATCAAACGGATTTTGATTCCTTGTTGTGAACAAAAGTGTTATGGCATGGAACAGAAAAGATTAATATTTGATGTTTCTTACAGCAGGAAGGCATGGCCACAGGAGTAGGTAGAAGCTGGTCATGCTGAGCTGTGGAGTCAGGAGGCAGAGTGATGGCTAGTGCCACTCGGCTACTTCCTCATTTTTAAGTCCACATCATCATCCCATGAAACAGAGCTGCCTACACTGAGGGCGGCCTTCCAGCCCCTGACTAACATCATCTTGAAATGTCTTCCCAGGCACAGCCAGGGCTTTGTTTTCTTTGTGTTTCCCAAGCCTACCGCATTGACAAGCAAGACCCCAGGCTTTCCTGTAACCAGAAAATGGTGCTTTGGCTCTTTCTGTGAGCATGGCCTCTGGGGCTCAGGTCAGAGAATTCCAAGAGAATCGAATGCCAGTCATTGGGCAAGGCTTCAAGAATGCCAGGTGTGGACTGCCCACAAATTTACCTAGACACTGAAGAAAAGTCCTGTGATTGCGTAGGGCTTCTTGAGCTGTTAAGATTTGGGAACTAGAAAGCCACAGCAGAAACAAGGGATCTGGTGTTCCTTCCTTCCTTCCTTTCTATCTTTCTTTCTTTTTTTGGGGGGAGGTGTGGTCAACTTTTTTTCATTAAAAAAATGAAATCATTCATATTACATCTCATTTTCTATCCCATCCCATGCATCCTCCCATTCCTCCCTCCCTCCCGCTTTCACCTCATTCCCCTTCCCTATGACTGTGACTGAGGGGGACCTCCTCCCCTTGAATATGATGCTAGGGTCTCAAGTCTCTTCTTCGTAGTCTGCTATCCTTCCTCCGAGCACCATTGGGCCTCCCCGTCAAGGGGACATGGCCAAATATGGGGCACCAGAGTTTGTGTGAAAGTCAGTCCCCAGTCTCCACTTAACTGTGGAGAATGTTCTGTCCCTTGGCTAGATCTGGGTAGGGGTTTAATGATGACTGTACGTATTGTCCTTGATTGGTGCCTTAGATCGAGTAGAACCTCGATCCACCCATCATAGTGTTCTTCTTGTAGGTTTCTAGGACCCTCTGGATCCATCTATTTCCCTATCTCCTATATTTCTCTCACCTAGAGTCCCACTAGGATGTCCTCACCTCTATCCCACTTTTCTGGTAAGTGAAGACTTTCATGAGACATGCCCCTTGGGTCCAGTTATAAGTGAGTATATACCATTTGAGTCTCTCTGCTTCTGGGTTAGCTCACTCATTATGATCACTTCTAGTTCAATCCATTTGTCCACAAATTTTGGAAATTCCTTGTTTTTAATAGCTGAGTAGTATTCCATAGTGTGAATGTACCACAGTTTCTTTATCCATTCTTCTACTGAGGGGCACTTAAGCTGTTTCCATCTGGTGTTACTTTCAGACAGGCAGAACACAAGCCTCTGAACCTGGAGGTCAAAGCAGATGCTGAAGGGTGTAAGAGATCAGGAACTAAGAACCTGGAAACCTGAAATGGATCCAACAGCCCAAACAAGGCAAGGGTCCACAAGGCAGGGTGTCAGCTGTCACAGGAGAAGGCCACAAGGTGGGGATTGTGATTTATTGACCCTGCTTAGCAAGTACTCTCAAACCAGGCAGGCAGCTGTGCACACCTGACAGCACTTAGCCACAGCTTCCAAAGACGTGCCCAGTTCTAAAGTCATTTCAGTACCCAGCCTGAGATGAACCAGTTCCTGTGATACATAGTCACTTACTCATTAAAAAAAAAAAAAAAAAAAAAAAAAAGTTTTAAAAACAGCTGCACTGTGTTAAGCCCCAGAAGAGCCCAAAGCCAGGCAGGAAAATGAGACAAGTAGGAACCTTCACAACAAGAAGAGTATGGTCATGCAGGCCTTCACAGCCTACTGCAGGAGTGGAGACAGGGGCAGAGACCACAACGTGCATCTGCAAATGGGTGAGGAAGAGCTGGAGCTGGCTGAATGAAGGCGTCAGCACCAGGATAGCCAAGTTTTGGGTAACAATGCCAAAGTGTGCCTGGCACTATTAGAAATGCCTTATATACCTGAACTCATCACAGCCACCAAAGGAGTCCCGTACCATCCCCATTTTGCGGGGTGGGAGGGTTTGGGGGGGGAGAAATATGAGTCACAAAGATATTAAATAACATGTTGGAGGTCCCTCAGACAGTAAGTTGCAGAGCCTCTGTGGTCTGTCCCCAGAGCTCATGCCTTGCTGACTCATCAGGGCAATGTAAGGACTGGACCTAATATAAGAGTCTGAAAATCGCTGAAGGAAGACCCCAAACTCAAATAGTGTGCATAAAAAATAAATAAATAAATAGCTATTTATTCTGCAGAAACAACCTGTATGCAGGGGTCAACCAAACATACAGAATGGTGACGACCCCAAGGGGAAGCTCTCAGGCTCTTTTAAAGGCTTCTAGGGTAATTCTTTCTGTGGCAATGTGACTCTAACTGGGATTGGGCGGTGTTCACGGAGGCTAAAAGACTCTAGCCATGTCCTTTAGGCAATGTCCGGTCCTCACGTCTACAAGGTCTCTCCTGAGAGACACATATGGCTGAATTTGCCTAGGAAGTTATTTAGTCCTGCGGAAATATCTTGAATTACTGGATTATTGTGAGCCCTCTCAAAGGAGAAACACTCCACTATTAACATATAGTCTGCTGAGGCTAATAATGGCCACCTAGCAAGGATGCTACTCAGTTGCTTTATTAGTCACTTCTCTGGAGGAGCAGGACTTATAGAATGAATATATTCACATATACCCATTATTTTCTTTTTTTTTTTTTTTTTTTTTTGGTTTTTTGAGACAGGGTTTCTCTGTGTAGCCTTGGCCATCCTGGACTCACTTTGTAGACCAGGCTGGCCTCGAACTCACAGCGATCCGCCTGCCTCTGCCTCCCGAGTGCTGGGATTAAAGGAGTGCGCCACCACGCCCAGCTTTATTTTCTATCATATATAAAGGGGGTTTATTAGAATCATTTACAGACTATGACCCAGTTAGTCCAGCAATGGTTATCCACCAATGTAAGATCTAAGAATCCAGTAGTTGTTCAGTGTATGAGGCTAAATGGCCCAGTCTTCAGTATACACCGGAATCCTAAAGGAATATGCTGTAAAGCCAGGGAAGGCATGGACTTGCCAGAGGGAGTGAGCGCATGTAAGCAATGAGATCAAGCGTCCTTCCTCCGTATCCTTTATAAGGCTATCGGCAGAAAGTATGGTCCAGATTACAGATGCATCTTCCCACCGCAAATATCTGTATTAGAAGTGGGCCTTCTATAGGGTGAAAGCAGAGGGAAGGAGGAATGGGAGGATACAAGTGATGGGATAACAATTCAGTTGTAATCTGAATAAATTAATTAAATAAAAAATAAATTAATTTTAAAAAAGAAGAAGTGGGCCTTCTAATTAAGAAAAAAAAAATCCCTCACAGATGTGCCCAATCATTTAATTGTTACTAATTCCAGATGTAGTCAAGTTGACAACCAAGTACTACTATCACAGTTTGTAACAAAAAAAAAAAAAAAAAAAAAAAAAAATCAAAGATGGAGTATCAAAAAACTGAAGGCTCTGACCACAGCCAAATGTCATAATCCCTCACCAAATTTCTAGGTGTGAGCCAGTTTGTGGACATGGAAACTTAACTGAAAGAGAGGCTGGGTCCTTAACAGAAAGCACACGTAGCATCATAGAAAGAGCACACAGTCTTATGATACACCTGGTTCTTCCTCTAAGAGCCTCGTGGCCTTTTGCCTCAGTAACACTGGAGCAGAGATGGATAGCCAGACCCAGCTCTCAGCCTTTGAATTGATAACTGTATCATCAAAACATCATCATGATGCTCTTGTTAGACCAAGGGAGCAAGAACCCCAGCTAATAATGAAGATGACCTGAGTTACCAGTGTCACTCAGAGTGCAACCGTTGATTCAATGAACCTTCTATAGACTTTAGATGTAAACTGAACACCTATAGACGCAGACTGGTCCCTTGGGTGGTGGCTATGGACATAGAGAAGCCACTGAAACTGTACCTCATCCTTAAGTCTAAAGCCATGTGTACTATGAAAGACAGGAGACAAACCCCTGGGAGATTCAGAAACATCGTCATCAGAATCAGTCGTAGGTGGCCAGTGCTGCAGGAAGTGCGAAGGCATCCCTCCAAAGCAGATACATTATTGCATCTTGCCCGGCCCAGAGCTAAGGCATCGGCTCCAAAATGAAAGATACACTGTCGCATTTTGCGCTTCCCACTCAAAAAGAAGGCGAGCAGTGTGTTGTTCCAGCAATAGTACCCAAGCCGCACTCAAACTTCTCACCACAGGTGGAGTGAGGAGTCAGCAGGTAGAAAATTCCAGAAAGCCACTGACCCTCAGAAATGACTGACAATAATTTAAGTTTAATAGAAGTGACTACAAACCACTTAACCCAAATGCCTCCCTACCTTACTTCCCCATTGCGGAGTCTCCCCGAGACTTCTGCAGCCTTTATTTTTTTTATTTTTATTTTTTAATTTTTTAATTTTTTTTATTTTTCGGTTTTTTCGAGACAGGGTTTCTCTGTGTAGCCTTGGCTGTCCTGGACTCGCTTTGTAGACCAGGTTGGCCTCGAACTTACAACGATCCGCCTGCCTCTGCCTCCCAAGTGCTGGGATTAAAGGCGTGCATCACCACGCCCGGCTTCTGCATCCTTTAATACAAGAGAACATAGAGTATTTTTTTAAGCTTTTGTTTTGTTTTTGTTTTTAGTTTTTAGTCTATTCAAATGAACACATCACTAAGGCTTCCCCTGGATCCTGGGGGAAGGGTCTGTACACGTGATGGGCTCATTAAAGAAAGGCTAATAGCCTCTAGAGCAATTCACCCCCGGCTTGCAGGGGACACTGGAGAATGGAGCAGGGCAGGAACGCCTGTGCCTTACTGCTCTCCAACCAGAGCCTCTGTTCCACCCCTCCATAAATATTCTCCCCCTGTGAAAGTCGCCAAGGGCTTTTTTGTTTGTCTGTTTTTATCAAACCAGGTTCCACCAAATGCTCTTGTAATGAAGAACAGCTGGCAAAGCACAGGCGCTGAGCTGGGGCCAACTCTTGAGCCCCATTCAGACAGAGAGTAATAGAGACCCAGAGCTGACTCCTGAGTGGCTGCCCTGGGTGGGAACAAGAAGTCTCTGGACATTCTTGGCCCAGTCTATAATTCAAGATCTTTAGCCCACGACATGGGAGCTTGCCGCTTCATTTTTCTCCCCATCTGCAAATCAATGCTGTTTATACCAGGCAGTGACTGCCGGGTGAATGGCATTATTGAACTGCAAAATGTTAGTATTATTGCTTTTCCTCTTTGATCTCGTGGGGGCAAGATAAATGTATGATATCTTAATTGTTTCCATGGCAGCAAGTCATGGTGTCCCAAACAGGGAACTTCGTGACTTCATGGCTGGGTTGAGTAGAAGGAGAAATCAGATCGGGAGTGAGAATTTTGCTCAAGCATAAATATTGTCAGTGATAGCAAAGGGGATCAGAGCACAGTGCAGACAGGCGAGATTGCTTTGGGTTTCGCTGTTCTTGCAAGTTCACCCCAGTACAAACCCCTTCGCCAGGCTTGTAATTTGTGTAATGATGCCTCCTTGCCCAGATGCACAGAAGGCTAATGGGGAAACTCATCGGTTTGGGGAATGTCTCAGCAACGCAAATTCCAATTGTTTTGCAGCAATATCTGCATCTCTGCTCTAACAAAAATTAGCCCTTTGTCATCTGAAAAAAAAAATCTGTCAAGAATCCTCACTCTGTCACTAGTATCTGCTTAGCCTTATTTAAGTTGCTACTGCCTTTATTCTCACATTTCCAGATTGTATAATAATTATTGTGTATTGTTTGAGCAACAGCAAACCTCCTTTCGAATTTTGAACCCTTTAAATTTAATTAGTTCAGCGGCATAGAATGTGACTTGGGGTTCTCAACCCCCTTTCCCTCTCTTAGCACCCTGAGTCTCTATGCGGACACCTTCCCAGTGCTCTACCAATGACAATCTTTTCTCTTTCTTTTAACATGTAGATTTCCAAATGCTTTGAGTTTCTGCCGATTAATAAACTTCCCGTCTAGCCTAGGCCAGCAGCGCCCACCGACTTCACCCTCCACGCTCCAGGAAACTCATTGTTTCTGCCAGGGTCTCCCGGGGTCTCACTCTTATTTTGAGAATTTTATTTTGAAAATTTTTGTACACTGAGTTTTATGCTGTATGACTCAGCTAGAAATTTCATCGGGGCAGTCAGCTATGCCAGCCTGGGTAGATTACAATACAGCGAGATTTACTTGAACACTAAACTAAGGTTACTTGTACACATGTTTAACATGAGACGGCAGAAAGGCCATTGAAGGCAAAGGCTTGCAGCAATAATTTTGGGCAGACTTCATCCAGTCAGAATGGAAAGTTAGGCTTTCCAAAGCAGTTACGCCTTAATATGGAAACACTGCCAACTCCACCTGAGTTTCTAGTTTGGCACCTGCCCTACAGATTTGCAATGTCTAGGTCCTCATCATTAGAATAATAACAACAACCAGTTCATTAAAATATCTCTCTCTCTCATGTGTGTGTATGCATGTGTATATGTGTGTGTGTGTGTGTGTGTGTTAGGCACATAAGGAACACAGTCCATGTTCACTGGCACTTTGGGCACTATACAATGGGCAATACAAAGGCCCATGAGATGTGCTTGGGTTCCGACAACGAGATGACCACCCCCAGGAGAAGTGAGAGCAACTGGGTCTGAAACATGTTGTTCAGAAAAGAAAAAAAAAAAAAAAAAGTAATGCCTGATTGTCTTATGGTTCTTCCTGCTGTATGTAGTTTATTTTATTCATGTGTAATAATATAAATGTATACGTTAAAAAAAGAAACATTTTTTAAAAGTAATAAAAAGTAATGAAAAGTAACATGTAGATTTTTCCACGTAAATGCCCAGAAGTTGGGCAAATGAGAAAGTCAGTGAGATGGAGAGGTCGATGAACATTTCATAGGGAAAGTGAGTGTTGAGCTTGCCCCGGGGGATCTGAGGCTTCTCAGACACAGGGAATTCAACCAAGCAGGCAAAAGCAGAAATCAATGTGATCTTGGCCATGGGAGCAGAAGTGACAGTCTGACTGAGACTGTGTAGATGTGGACCACTTAGGAATCAAGGTTGGAGAATAAAGCGGAGTTCACAGCAACAAGACTACTAGGATGAGTGCGAGGGCTCTGTGGTAAGGAGAGGTCGTAGACTTCCGAGAGAAAGGGAACTTGCAAGTTGCCCAGGCACGCTTGGTAAATTAGCAGCAAGCCAGGGAAACATGGCCTTCCCTTGCTCCTAGAACAGCACGCTGTCTGCATGGGCAAGAAAGACAGAGTCCTGAAAACAGCAAACCAGCTACCAAGAAGAGACTTGATACCCTATGAGCATATACAGGGGGAGGAGGTCCCCCTCAGTCACAGTCATAGGGGAGGGGAGTAAGGGGAAAATGGGAGGGAGGGAGGAATGGGAGGATACAAGGGATGGGATAACAATTGAGATGTAATATGAATCAATTAATAAAATATATTAAAAAAGAAAAGAAAAGAAAATAGCAAAACAGTGGTCTGGTTTGGTTGGTGGACTGTAGGAGCTGAGCGAAGACAAGAGGGAGGATCCCAGGCCTGTAGAACAAGGACCTCTGTCAGGAAATACAATTAAGAGTGTGGTGAAGGGAGGTGACGAGGCCATCTGAACCCAGCATCCTCTTCCGTCTTTCCCACGCCTTAGCACATTTGGCAGTGCCAGGGACTCCATCCTGAACCACACTCGGGTCTTTCCTCTGACACCGTTTTCCTCCTCATCTTTCAACAGCCCCCCTAGATCCTCCTCCTAACACATCAGTGTGCTCCACACAGATCAACGGCCATCTTCTCTTTGCAGCCATATACCCTGGAAATGGCCAGTGGTTTCCTAGCCTTAGTGCCTATCATGACTGAGGGAAGAACGGCCTCCAAACAGCTACTGCACTGTCCAACTGGGGGCCACTGTGTCTCAGGATCCTCAACTCAGTCCTGCTTCTGTGGGGGTCCAGCGTCTCAGCATCCCTTTGTCACTGATTCCTTTTGGTCCTCCGCATTCATTCATTCGCTGGCAGGCTAAGTTCTGCTCACCCTGCCTGGCCCTCTCCTCTATCCTCCAAAGACTGCATTTTTACATCCACCGCCCTGGGTTGTACTATGTCCTCTGTCCTGGATAATTGCCCCTGCTTTGCATTTCTCATCTATAATGCGCCTTAGAAGCTGCAACTAGATTAGCATTCCTGAACTGCAGCTCGGATGCATTATTTATCCGCTCAGTATTCTCCGCCTCCTCCCGGTGCCTTTCAAACTTAAGAACTCCCAGCTGCTCTTCTGCATCTGACTTGCCATTCTTCTTTCCCAAGCACTGTCTCCACTCAGCCGAGTCTTCCCATCCACAGTCAGAGCTGTCTTGCCTCTGGCTCTCTGTCCACGCTATTCCCTCCTCTGGGATCGGTACATCCAAATACCATCTGATTTCTCAAGGCCCATTCCAAAACGTCTCATCCTTCTGAAATCTTCCCTAATGCAAATAGAAGGGATTTCACACACACACACACACACACACACACACACACACACACACACACACACACACACACCCTTCATCTGGAGTCTCATAAAATATAACACGTGACTCACTGTTTTTTACCGTAAGTTGTACTTCCTGCGTATTTTGCTTATGAGCCAGAGTTACGAAAGTCTTCATGAAGAGAATAGAATCCTTTATACCATGCCCTCCTGCAGAGCACTTAGCAGTGTTTTGCATGTATTAGGCAATAAGCAAATACTTCCTTAATTAACACTCTTTGAAGGGGCTGGGGGAACGGAGCCCAGTCGGTAGAGTGCTCGCCTCAGATACACAAAGCCCTGAGCTGAGCTTACTCTCTGTACCATGTAAAAAATGGGCACTGTGGCACAGGCACACATAATCCTATTCCTGGCAGGTGGGAGCAAGAAGGTTATCCTTAGCTACACAGCGAATTTGAGGTCAGCCTGGGCTACATATGACCCTGTCTTTTAAAAAGTAAGTAAGGATCAGCCAAATGGCGGAGTGAGCCTGGGCATCCAGCCACCAGCCTGGTGACCTGAGTTCATGCCCTAGGGCTGACATGGTGGAAGCACAGAACTGGCTTCTTCTTCTTCTTTTTTTTTTTAAGATTTATTTATTTATTATATATACAATGCTCTGTCCACATATACACCTGCAGGTCAGAAGAGGGCACCAGATCTCATCATAGATGGTTGTGAGCCACCATGTGGTTGCTGGGAATTGAACTCAGAACAGAGCTGGCTTCGGACTTTACGTGTTCACCGCCTCCCCCCGCCCCAATACATGACAAAATCTTTTCAATGCTGAAGTCAATAACTAGGGATGAGAACGTGGCTCACTGTGTGTTTGCTGTACAAGCTTGGGGACTTGAGTCTGGATTGCCAACACCCAGGTAAAAGATGGGTATGGCGCCACATTTATAACCCAAGTGCTGGGAGGTAGAGGCGGGCAGGCCCCAGCAGCTTGCTGCCCAGTTAGCACAGCTAAAGCAATGAGCCCTGGTTCTGTAACAGACCTTGCTTAAGAAAAAGAAAATATGGTGGCGGGCAGTAGAGACAGATACCTGAAGTTGACCTCTAGCCTTCACATATGTATGCACAGATGAACACATAAACACACATACATACACATCAACCCCCTACACACACACACACACACACACACACACACACACACACACACAAGAAAACAGAAAAATAAATAGGCTTATAAAGAAAAACTCTTGAAGATGTGGTGCTGGTATGGGGAAAGTTTTTAAAAAGAAACAGTGGGGAAAAAAAAATACCTGGATTTCTGACTTACAGTGACGGAGGAAACATCATAAAATGGTAACCAGCACTGTTGACAGCAGATGGTGGCTTGGGCTTTAGGGGACAGTGAGGCAGCTACATGAACTTGGCCACAGGACGCTGAGCACTTAAGCCTGGGAGTGGACACAGATGTGAGAGAGAACATCTGAGACTATACACAGACCCCACTAGGCTAGGGGGTGGGGGTGTGTGGAATCTGTTTCATCTTTCCATCAATAATAAAACACCAGGACAACTGACTTAAGGGGAAAGGTCATTGTTCGCTCATTGCTTCAGAGGGTACGACTCATGACCAATTGGCCCTGTCGTTTTGGGCCTGTGGCAAAGCTGTACCTTGTGGCAGAGGCACCTATCAAAAGAAGCTGCTCAGCTCGTGGTAGCCAAGGAGCAAAGAAAAGATTCTCTTTAAGGACACGTCTCAGTGACCTCAGTTCCCCACACTGTTCCATCACTTCCCATTAATGCTATGGGTTGGGGATTAAGTCTTCAATATATAGATCTTTGGGGAATGTATTAAAAATCCAAACAAAAGAGAAGAGTGAACCTGAGCCTGGAAAAATAAGAGAATAGAAAATAAGGAAACTACAACCAAAGAGAAAGAGGAAAGAATGAGGATGTGATAAGAACAGCTTTTCCAAAAAGAAGGAACACTAGTGTGTGTGTGTGTGTGTGTGTGTGTGAGAGAGAGAGAGAGAGAGAGAGAGAGAGAGAGAGAGAGAGAGAGAGAGAGAGAGAGAGAGCAAGCCATAGGTCAGTCACTGAACATCTACAATGTGCCCCGCACTGTTGGGTGTGCTTGAGTCCAGTGATGAACAGAGCAAGGTCCCCCAAAGACTTACACTTCAGTGAGGAAGAACAGATGACATAAACATGCATCAGACCCTTAGAAAGGAAAGACAATGTGGATAAGTGGATGGTGATGCAAACGCAATCCTACACAGGGTAGATAGCAAAACCTCAATTTGAACAGAACTCCAGATAGGCCAGGGACAGAACAGCACCTTTCTTTCTAGGGACTTCTCTTGGTCTGGGAGGTAAGTGGTAAGAGCACAGGATAAGCAGGGGAGGCACATCAAATGGAGACTTGAGAAGGGAGCTAAGGCCTAAAACAGTCACTGGCATAGAGCAGGTACAACTGTGGGGCAGATGATCAGGAGCCAGGCAGAGCTTCCGGAGGAAGGACAGACAGAGCCAGAAACAAGGCCCATGAGGGACTTGGCCTCAGGGCACATACAGCTGGTATCAGCTTCTCCATTTGTCTCTCCAGAACAGGCTGGCCCTTCCTGAATATGCAACTCATCAAGGATACCACGTTGCCAACCCCATGACAGAGAACCTCTGTGTGGTCCTCAGTGCATGGTCTTCCACCTTCAGTCTGCTGTATCAGCTCTGATTGTTCCTCAACCCTTCTCCCCAGTTCCTCTCCTGCCTTGCCCTTATGTGGTTACATCTAAGGATGGGCACTGATTGGTTCCCCCTGAGAACTTTCTTCCTCATCAGACTCCTTCCTGAAACTTGACCCACCCTCCCCCCTTAACCGTTCACCATCAGTATAATCTTCCCACGGCAAAACTACTTTTTATGAAACCATTATTTTGTGTTGCTTCTATTATCCTTCTTGGTTGGGATTCTAACACCTTCCATGGTGCTGGAGAAAAAGTCCAAGGCATTAGCTCTTTGTACCAAAGACTGTGGAGTTCTGTCCATCCTAATCTCTGAATTCTTCTCCTTTGGCTTTCTGAATTGGTCCAAAATCTATTCCTGAGCCACGTCACACATTCAGCCACGATCTGACAGATGAGCTCTTTAAAACCAGACTTTCCCATCATGCAGTTCCCAGCTTGTCACTGCCATCTTGCTATGGTATTGCTGAGCACGTCCTCACCAGTCATTCCCCACTCCAGGCATAGAAATGTGAGAAGGGTGGCTAAGGATGGAGTGAGCCCATGCTTTGTGGGACAACTCCTCTGAAGCGCTCGGTACCCTGTTGGTATCGCCACATGGAATTCAGTTGTGTTTTTGTGTTTCTCTATGCATAGGAGCCTAATGGGAGGCCCACGTTGGGCTTAACAACTTTGGCTTGTTTTGATGATGTAACTGCTTCATGGCTGCTGCTCTCTCTCTCTCTCTCTCTCTCTCTCTCTCTCTCTCTCTCTCTCTCTCTCGTGTGTGTGTGTGTGTGTGTGTGTGTGTGTGTGTGTGTGTGTCTGTGTGTGTGTGTCTCATTAGTCCCAAAGCTTGACTGGGACTAATGAGTGGGAAAGGCATACATTGACAATTGATACACAATTGAGAGGTGAAAGAGTGCACCCAGGGCTGAACTCAATCTCAATCTGCAGAGGTGACTAGAAATTTTAGAAGGAGAAATGGATGTCAGTGGGAAGGTGAACAGGGACAAAGTAGCCTTAGAGAAATGAAAGCCATAAGGTCATTATAAAATTACTTAAAGC
This sequence comes from Acomys russatus, assembly GCF_903995435.1. NCBI lineage: Eukaryota > Metazoa > Chordata > Mammalia > Rodentia > Muridae > Acomys > Acomys russatus. Next base: position 12,011,095 of record NC_067157.1, on the reverse strand, counting down.
TGTAAAATTAGGCTTTTAACATTGCTTACGTATGGGTGTGTTCTGACATATGCATGTGTGGGGGCCAAAAGTGGACATTTTGGGGGTCTCCTTCAATTGCTCGCCACTTTGTGTTTTGAGACAGAGTCTCTCATGGAACCTAGAGATCCACGGGCACTGTTTTCACCCTTTCACCCTCCCACCCTTCCGGCGCCCAGTGCTGGGATAATAAGTGCACACTGTCATGCCTTGCTTTGGGGTTTATATATGTACTATGGCATGAACTCAAGTCGATGTGGTTTTTTTGTTTTTGTTTTTGTTTTTTTTTTTAAGTAATTGTTATAAGAGGAGACTTGTCTGCTCAAAGCTCACCTGGGTTTGGTAACAGTCATTTATTGACACTTGGACCCTCCTTCTCACAGAGACAGAGATTCAGGGGCCCTGTCTGTAGGCACTGCATGAGACAAGCAGTCGATTCTTTTGGTAGCTTTGAGTTTTCTAAAGTCAGCTTGTTTGGGGAGCCTGGGGCCATCCAGGGAGTAGAGCTTTTGGATGTTAGAAATTATGTTAGTGTTTGTCCAAGTCTTTGTAGGTCAAGGTTGAGGGCTCGTCAAGAAAGGGCTCAGAGAGCCTGCTTGGAGTTTAGCCAAGAAGAGAATCCTCCTCCAGACAATAGTTGAGACTAAGTAGGAAGTAAGCAAAGTGTCCGTGTAGCATATGTTTTATTTCTGACAGGTAAATTTTCATCTCACCATGAGAGCAGCTTGGCTCTGAGGGTGATGGTTTTGAGCAAATCCTTAAGCCTTGGTCAAACTATGAGGAACACACAGGTGACAGGGAGATTGCCACTTACAGCTTAAAACCACAGCAAGGCATGAAGCACTTCCATTTTGAAACTTGGTTAAAGGCCATCTAGGCCCCAGCTCAGTTATCACAGAATATACATACCAAGACTGCACTGGCTTTAAATGTCTCCAAATTTATTCTATTACCTAGTCTCTCATCGCCCATACCTTGAGCTCCTATCCCCACCACAAACCTGCAAAGGTTATACACAGGTCAGGAGCTGTGATTTTAGCCTTCCTCCAGTAGAATTCTCCTGGCTCCTGACAAAGTCAGAGGTCATTCTCTCGCTCCGTTTCAGAGTTAACCATGCCTGGACATCACCCAGGAGACCAGACCCTGGAATCCTGGGTGTGTGCGAGGCTGAGACCAGAGCCAGAGAAGTAGGAGGAACCTACATTAGCTAACTGTTGCTAGGCGGAAGAGCTAGAGGTCAAGGAGAGGAGTTTTTGTTTTCATAGGCCTCATGTGGGAATAAGGGCTGGCAGCCCAAGGAAGACGCCATAATGAACAGGAGGAAGTAGGCACCCAGGCCTTCTCCATAGCTCCCTGGGGCACACACATGCACGCGCGCTCACGGGCAAGCGCACGCACACGGGCACGGGCACGCACACACAAGCACTGTAAGAGAAGTTGATACTACTAAGAGAATTTCGGGGTTAAATCTTTGAGCCAAACAGGGAAGCCTTTAAAAAATCAAAACCAGTGATAGGTTTGAAGGAAAAAGAAAACGTTTTGAGTATCATCTTCAGGAGTGAGTGGTACAAATGAGATGAACTCTCCAGACCTGGGTGGGTCGTGTGCTTCTCTACCACGGAAGACAATGGGGAAAGTGCCTCGCCTTTGTTCCTTTGGAATTTGATTAGGCTTCGCGTTCCGTTGCGTACTCTTTGCCAGATGCAAATTCAGAGACACCCACTAGAGGTCGCTGTTCGTTACAATCAAAGCGGGCTCCCCTGTTGGGCGGGAAGCCTGAGCCTCATGGTCTTCACTGCAGAGCAATCTGTAGGCTTCGGAAAAGGAAAAACCAGCTCTGTCACACCCGGAGTAGGTACGTGCTGCCTGCAAGGACATTGCTTTTCATTACAGAAGTCGAAAGAAGATACAAATCATCAAAGAATTTTCTTCAAAAAAAAAAAAAAAAAAACCCTCACAATTTGACTTTTTAACTGGTTCCCTATGCCTCTCCCTCCCCCACTGGCCAACTGAATCATTTCTTCCCAGGCAACCAACAAGCAATCATACTTGAGAAAAAGCCAAGCCGAAATACAGACTATATGCCTGGAGATAGCCACTATCCGACACCACTGGGCTTATTTCCTTCTCGGCTGGGGCTATGCCCAGAATATAAAATAGCTAAAAAAAAAAAAAAAAAAAAAAAAAAAAAAGAGAGAGAGAGAGAGAGAGAGACAGCAGAGCAGAGACCCTCAGCAAAGGCAGCGTCTCTAGATGGTGAGAGCTCTGAAGATGCTACCCAAGGAACGAGAGTGTAGTCAGAGTCACTGAAAATATTAAGGAACCAGAGCTCTCCCGGCTGCCTCCTACTCTCCCTAGCTGTGTTCACCCGTCCTTTCTTTAGTCTCAGCTCTAGAGACTGATTTCACCGTGGACCATTGTCAGCGGGTGGTATACAAAGCCAGGGCTGACACAGAAGACAGCAGAGCCATGGCCTGAGGGCTAGCACTGAGCTGGTTTGCCGAATTCTCGTTTCTATATGGGCCTTCAGATCAGCGTTTGTCAACTGTGGGTCGCAACCTTTTGGGGGTCACCTAAGACCGCGGGGAAACACACACACACACATTTAAATTACTATTCACAGCAGTAGGAAAACTACAGTAATGATGTAGCAATGAAGATACCTTTATGGTTGGGGGTCACCACCACATGGGGAACTAGACTAGAAAGCTTGAGAATGACGGCTTTAGGTCCAAGGAAGAACTCGGGGGCGATGGATGTGAAAGCGCGTGTAGACAGGCTGAGAAAGCCGACCTTGGCGGCGGGTGTGCCACAAAGGCAACCTCTGTCTCGTGGCCACGCCTATCACAGCCCTGGGCTGTGGTGATCACCAGGAACGATTCCTGATTCACAAAGGGGACTGTTTTGTAGCTGCAACCAGGAACTGGAAGCGCTGAAGGGCCACAAAGGCTTGGGGCTGTGTACTCTGGTCCGAGGCTGAGCAGCTATTGCTGAGTGGGAGCAGAAGTTGGGAGTAGCCAAGGTGTAGGATGCCCACGACGTGCGTGTTGTTCTGGGAGGAGGAGACTTTATGTGTCCCCTGCTCCTTCCTACTCCCATCAGGCACCAGGACCTAATCAATCACAGAGTCTCCCGTGAATAGGATTAGTCCCCCCTTTAAAGCAGACCCAAAACACGGGGCCTAGTGCCACGTGTCTTTAAGCACTCAGGAGGCAGAGGCAAGTGGATTTCTGTGATTTAAGACCAGCCTGGTCTACACAGTGAGCTCCAAGCTACCCATCTGTTTTACCACACTATTGCAAAAGACCTCCAATCTCTCCACGTCCTGGCATTTCCTGTTTTCCTATGTCTGTCTGTCTGTCTGTCTGTCTGTCTGTCTGTCTGTCTGTCTGTGATAATAGCCATTCTAATGACTACTGTGAGACTCCGATCAGGAGTCTGTTGTGGGAAGCGACCAAAGAGGCAGAGGCCAGTTCGATGCAATCCAAGGCAACAGGGTCCACTGGCACCAGAGGGAGAAGCAACCTTGAGGAACTGGAGCACTAAGTTCTTATACTTTTCTTAAAGCCAGATTTGTAAAAATTCTATTGGCTACTTAACATGACCTTTAATTCTATTGGGTAGTTCTAAAACTATGCCTCAGGCCGGAAGTGTTCAGGGTCAGAGGGGGATCTTGTGGTTTTGACTGTCTGAGCGTGGGGGCGAGTGGGGTAAGTTCCTATTTGTGTGGGCTAGAACTGCAGGGTGGAATTCCTCAGGGCCTGTCCCCCTTTTAGACCCTGCTTCAAAACGGAGTTAGGCTGGGTCTCTCACTATGATATGGCTTCTCATGTGATTTAATTTCGTTTTCCCTAAGATCGAGTGATAACGTGCAGAAAGCATGTAAAACAAAAAGGAGAAAGCATAGTTTAAAAAAAAAATGTTGGTAGTGATGAGTGAAACAGTATACTTGCTAAGAAATGACATAAGTTGTCCAGCTGAACTAACAATAAGCGTAATGTAAAATGAGTGACATAACCCGACACCTCATTGGCTAAGAAGGGGCACAACTCCCCACAACATAGATAGGACATATAAGCTGACTACAAGATCACCTCAGACTGGCTGTGATGTTTACCAACTAAGACCACGCCACTGTGCTGATCAAGTTGGACCCACGTCCCCAAGTCCAAACGTCCATCGGAGATCAGATTAGACCGGGGCCCAGACCTAGAGATGGAAGCTCGCTGTGGACCACTCAGCGCCAAGACAGATCTCGAGCCTTACCTGTGAAGCCATCGGCCAGGCTACAGCTGTACTCAGCAGACAGGAGATGTATCAGGACATCTGAGTGCCTTGGGATGAGCGTGTGACCAATAAAACATCTGTAAAACTGCGATGCTCTTCACCTTGATGTTCTTCCTGCCCTCGACTCATGACATACTGGGTAGCTTTTTGCGTTTATTGGCTATTTATACATCTTCTTTGAAAAAATGTTCCAAAATTTGAAACCCTTTGCCCATATTAAATGACCATGTGCTTCTAAGACAGTAGAATGCAACCCAGACCAGTTACTTAGTTTTCTCTGAGCTTCAGTTTCCTTATCTAAAAGACAAAAATGTAGGAAGAGATAAATAACACTAAAGACCTTAAGAAAACATTATATGAAAAAGAAAACATTATATGAAACATGCTACTGTAGAAGTTCATCCTCATGCATGAGCGCGCGCACACAGACACAGACACACACACACACACACACACACACACACACACACACGAGGTGGGGGGGAGATTAAAGTGGGGTTACCCATAACAGGGCCTCAATACTCGTCACGGTTTGAATAGGAATAGCCTCCTTAGGAGTGTATATTTGAATACTTGGTCCCCAGTCAGTGGAACTCTTTGAGAAGGATTAAAAGGCGTGGCCTTGTTGGAGCAGCTCTGTCACTTCCACATTTCAAAAGCCCCATGCTTGTGGATCACGATGTGAGTTCTCAGCTGTTCCTGTGGCCATACCTTTGCTTGGCCATAAGCTAATTAAACACTTTCTTTTATAAGTTGCCCCCAATCACGGCGTCTTATGACAGCACAAGAGAAGTAACTAAGGCAATGACTTTATTAGACACTGGGGACTAACAGGTAAAAACCTCGGTGCCAGGAATGGGCCTTTTTAGAGCTGCTGGCTAGTGAGGTCCTCCAAACAGTGCAGGCTATTGCTAAACTCCCGAGCACTCGACAGTAAGGCCTTATTGCTGAAGACACCACACATTTGAATATGGAAAGATCAAGCTGGTACTGACCTAGGAGCCTCAGCCATTTTGGCTAGCTTTCACAGAGCTGGAAGGTGCTCTAAGGAATACCTTAAGGTAGCAAAGAAGAGAGACAGTCATCAGCCTCACCCAGCTGCAACCCCTGTAAGCTACAATAATGTAAGAGTTGCGAGAGCAAGCCGGGCGTGGTGGCGCACACCTTTAATCCCAGCACTCAGGAGGCAGAGGCAGGCGGATCTCTGTGAGTTCGAGGCCAGCCTGCTCTACAAAGCGAGTCCATGACAGCCAAGGCTACACACAGAGAAACCCTGTCTCAATAAACCTAATATATATATTTTCGAGGACAGAGTGAGAGACACTAACCACTTCCTCACTGGACTTAAATCTCACTCCACAACTTGAAACCTACACCTGGCATCATTGTCAGGCCTGGAACCTATGGCTAGACCAGTCAAAGGCCCTAGGAGAAAGCCCTATTATTTCCTGAATGGACATATTAGTAAGCAAGTTCCTAATGACTTATTACATATTATATTATATTATATTATATTTATTATATTATATTATATTATATTATATTTATTATATATTATTATATATTATACATACTCATAGATTAGTGCACCTTTCAGCCCTCATCAGAGAAGCTTCTATTTACAGTAGATGGTGGTTAATATGGAAACTCACAGATGGCCAAAGTGCAGCAAATAAAAGACTGTGGCTTGTTCAAGCCTAAATGTAAGGAACATGCACATGCACACTCTCCTCCCAGGGCTTGGGGGTCATTGTAGAAGAAGGGAGGAGTGGAAATAGTTGTAAAAGCCAGAGATGAGTAATGATTAAAGGAACCAAACCTCTGGATACATCAGGGGAGAGGCACACATGAACTCACAGTGGCTGTGACACCACACACAAGACCTGTGCAAGCCCACCCTACATCAGAGCCCACTAGGACGGGGAGTTGGGCACAGAATCTCAACCCCAGTCCTGCAGTTATTGGCAACTTTCAGCCGCTAGAAGAGGGAGAGAAAGGTTGTTTGTTTCGTTGTTTTGTGTGTGTGTGTGTGTGTGTGTGTGTGTGTGTGTGTGTGTGTGTGTGTAATATAAATATATATCTCCATCCCCCTTGATAAGTTGGCCACTCTCCAGTAGAAGCCTACGTGTCCAAGCATATTTGGGCAGCTCAAATTGCTCTCAATAGGTTTTAAAAACAAAAAAACCTAAACCCACAAAGTTGGGTCGATGGAGAAGGGGTTGGAACAGAGAAGTGTTGGGCACGTGGGGTGAATATAATCAGAATATGAACAAAAATCTTGAAGAACCAATAAACATTTTAAAAAAACCAGTTACTTATCTTTATAGAATTCCATGAGAATTAAGTAAGTGTATATTTGTAAATCACTTTGCATAGACACTCTATAACTTTAAATTTTATTTCTACTCAAGTTGGCCTGGACACAAGACAGACTGGATCTAGTCAGCAGCCAGGGGACAATTTCCTGCTGGCCCTCAAAACGGCAATGGCCCTGTTCATCACACACAAGACAGGAGAGCAAGGGGTTTGGTAAAGCCACGTGCACAGTTTCTAGAAGGGCTTGTGAGACTGCATGGCCAGTCTGAGCCCAGAGCTCTCAGGAGCACATCCCATCATTCTCTCAACTTAAGATTGCAGCGCTGGGTTAATATCCTCGTGGGATGCACGTGGGGTGGCTTCCAAACCACGTGCACGGCCTGTGTCACCATCCCAAACTTGTGCCAACAATAACTGTGAAAGTTCTGAAGTTCTGAAGACTGGAGGTGAGCAGGGCACACGGCTGCTTCTAGCTAGGCTAATGGTTCTTTCTCAACCTTCCCGATCCTGCGATACAGTTCCTCATGTTGTGGGGGGACCCCTAAACAGTAAAACTATTTTCATTGCTACTTCATAACTGTAGTTTTGCTTGTGTTATGATTCATAATGTAAACATCTCTGCTTTCTGGTGGTTTTGGTTTACAACCCCTAGGTGGAGAACTGCTGTTGTAGGCTATCCTGAGACAAACTAGGTCGAGGCTTTATACAGTGTGCCACTCCCCTGCTTTTAAGGCTCACGGTGACCTGTTTGCAACCCTCCTTAGGTCCTGCATATGTGAGAGAAACCAACTCAAGAAGAAACTTGTGACTCTGGGTTTTGTCTCACAAAGACACCTCTTGACAAGGGTACAAAGCCCCTCAGGGTGTGATCGGCCTCCCTTACTCCAGATAGCATTCTTACCAAATGGAGCTTACCTTCCTGTCGCTCAGCGTGTCCTGTGCCTGCCAGTACATATGCTGTTCCCGGCTCCTGAGGTAACAGGTATCAGAGAAATAAGTGAATAAATGAGCAAAAGTCGAGCCACAGGAACACGTAAGGGGAAGGTTTTGGTTTTGTTTCTGGTTTTGTTTTGTGTTTTTTCTTTTTTCTTTTATTAATTTATTCATATTACATCTCAATTGTTATCCCATCCCTTGTATCCTCCCATTCCTCCCTCCCTCCCATTTTCCCCTTACTCCCTTCTCCTATGACTGTGACTGAGGGGGACTTCCTCCCCCTGTATATCCTCATAGGGTATCAAGTCTCTTCTTGGTAGCCTGCTATCCTTCCTCTGAGTGCCACCAGGTCTCCCCATCCAGGAGACGTGGTCAAATACGGGGTACCAGAGTTTGTGTGAAAGTCAGTCCCCAAGGGGAAGGTTTTACAGACTCTCAGAAACAGAGCACCTGGCCTAACTGGCTGGCGGGCTGACCGTGCCTTCTCTCACAGAGCCTGCAGCTGAGGTTCATGCCCAGTGCCTTAAGCTGCCCTTTCTTGAGCAACAGTACCCATTCCTGTCAGTTTCATAGATTCTTAGGGTTACATCTGAGTCTTAGGTTTTGCCATTACGTGTTCTTCCCACCCCTCTACACAGTTCAGCATCACGTCGCCTGACCAAGCCACGTGGTCCCTTTCCGTACAGCCTGCCGTCTGATGATTCACATCGCGTTTCCTGTTTGGTTTCCTGATGTTTCAACTCGCCTGCTTTACAGCATCCGGCCCACGTTGGCTGATAGTGGTTCTCTACCGAAGACCCCCTTAAGTAGAAGATAGCTTCACATCCTCTGATGTTCTGATGACTTCTCTTCCTTCCTCTCTGTGTCTTCTGGTGATGGTGCTCTCCTGAAGCCTTTCCTGATAGCGCGATCAATGAACACAGAACTAACCGGCTCCGGTTAGCAGCGTCGCCAGTGCCAACAGGGAAGAACGCTGACTGATCCACACAGTCAGGGTGGTGTATACGATAACCTCCCAACGGTGCTCCTCACAAGTGCCTTGGGAAGAACAGGCTGGAACCAGGTCTCACGGCCACCTCTCATGACTGAAGCACAGCAGAGGAGTTGGGCATTTTAAGCAGCGTTCCTTGGGCGGAAAAGACTCTGGGGCCCACACAAGCAAACCTCCTAGAGTAGGAGAAAGGTTGCCACCCAGGGTAGCTGCTGTATTGCAGTTTAGCTCCATGGCTGTTGGCAAGAAACGCTGCTTCTCAGGGTCTCTCTGCCGCACGTGATGCAGCCAGGCTGGGATACGAACGTGCCCTTAGCATCGTCTCTTGCTAAGCTCCTTCAGCCGGCTCTGCATGTGTGAATCCCTGGGCTCCTGCTCACGCCTTCACCAGGGCAGATACCTCCTTAACCCTCATCTGTGATCGCTGATAATATCAATGTCCTCGCAAGCCCAGTATAAGGATTAAAATAATGAGTCAACCGGGCGTGGTGGCGCACGCCTTTAATCCCAGCACTCTGGAGGCAGAGGCAGGAGGATTACTGTGAGTTCGAGGCCAGCCTGGTCTACAAAGTGTGTCTAGGACAGTCAGGACTACACAGAGAAACCCTGTCTCCAAAAAAAAAAAAAAAAAAAAAAGAGTCAAATTGTTCCGTGGCCTCTTGTAGCTGTTCAGCAAAGGGCAGGTATAACCTACCACAATGTCTATATGCACACCTATTACAGGCAGCCCATGCTCTGTACCCTGTAGGTACACGAGGGAAAGTTCAGCAACATGTTCCTATGAGGTACTAGCACCAACAAAGCCTGTGACACCAAAAAAGGAAAAAGGGAGGCAGTTTAATGCATCCATTCATCCAGAAGTGAACATATTATGGGTTATACTTCTCTGTATATTGGCACTTTAAACTATGCATGAGTTTAGTAGTTTATCAAAAGCGAGTTATAGTGTACATTTTTACGTACCTCTTCATATTTCTCTTTATTAATGATAAGGTCAATAATTACTCTTATTTTATTTTTTTCAGACAAGATCTCATCCTAGCCTAGGTGTTCAGAAATTCTCTATTGTAGCACAGGCTAGCCTGGAATTCTAGGTAGACGGAGATGACCTTGCACTTGTAGTGACCCCCCTCCTGCCTCTTCCCCGCTGGGTGTTGGTATTACAGGCATGTGCCACTGTGCCCATCAATAACCTTTTCCATGTAAATATTTTCTACTCTACATCTCTGCCTGCTAAACAATTGTGTATTAATTGAGGCAAGGCTGATGAAGATGTTGACAGTCACTTTCCGGTGTGGGTGGAGAATCCTGACAGTACCGCAGCTCCCAGCTCTTCCTCTCCTCTTCTGGCCACACCTGAGGCAGCTGATCCTTCATCTTCAGTGGAAACAGCTCTCTGATGTTTGTTTTCTGCTTTCTCCATCTGATGGCAGAGAATGAACAATTTCCAGCTCCCGATGGGTCTCCATTGAGCACGCAGCTGTACACTGCCAGGGTTCACTCTCGAGGCAGAAGCCTAGCCTCTCTGTTTGCAGGGGTGAGGTGGGGGTGGGGTGGGGTGGGGTGGGCTGGGATGGAACAGCTCTAAGAACTCTCCCTGCTTTATCCCCATGCAGACGGGGCTACTGGCCTTGCAGAGAAAGCTCAGTCAAACCACTGATGTTTTTCTGTTTTGTTCTTAACATTTCTTGACCTGGATACTTTTTTTTTTTTTTTTTTTTTTTACTATGAAATACTTATTGTTCAAGCATGTAGGTCAGCGCCAACTGGATGTCTTAATCACCAAGATTAAATGCTCCAGAGCACCGAGCCACCCTCAATCCAAAATATGCCAGATTTGTGGAGTGAGGAATTTGTAGACAGGGCCACAGACAGTGTCAATTGCTCACCTGTGAGCAGACCGCACCACCACACGCTCTATGTTGTATTACTTCCTCTGGCTACAGAGCCCCACGTGACATCCTGCCACACCTGATGTCTTCCGAAGTGTGCCAAACTCCGCAGAACTCCCACTCCTTCCCCTAACACCCTCACACCTCTCAGCGCGCCACCTCACCCCCCCACCCCCACTCCCATCCCCGCCCCCAGTCCAGATTTCCCCTGCCCCTAGAAACTGTTAAAAAGCATAGTAAGCTGCCTCACTCACAGAATTTTCATGAGACTGAGCAGCCTCGGGGATTTCTCAGGAAAAAGCGGTGGTGAACACAAGTGGTCTGTGGAGATTTTCACTTTTCTGAGACTTCAAGTCCTTTGTGCTTCCTTCCTCCTCCTTCGGCCATCCCAGAATAGATGTCAATCTGTGACCTACTGACCTACCTACCACGGGAGGAGCCTGGTGTCTGGGGAAGATGGCAGCCTCTCTCCCTTGGTTCTTTTCCATCCCAACTGCACAGACTTTTTGCTTAACGTGAACCTATTGCATAACTGCCTCTCTCTCCAGGTACTCAGTGGTCTACAATGAAGGCTGACACTTGATTCTTTTTTTTTTTAAGATTTATTTATTTATTATGTATACAGCATTCTGCCTGCAGGCCAAAAGAGAGCACCAGATTTCATTATAGATGGTTGTGAGCCACCACATGGCTGCTGGGAATTGAACTCATGGCCTTTGGAAGAGCAGTCAGCACTCTTAACCTCTGAGCCATCTCTCCAGCCCTGACACTTGATTCTTAAGGTCATAGGATCTCTGGTGGCAGTCCTCTAGGTAAAATCATGTTTGAGCATGCTTGAAGGCTACAGAGATAAGCAACAGGGAGCCAAGCTCCCAGTTCACCCATGAAGTCATCACTGCTGCCTGCATAACGCCGCTCATGTCTGGAGTGGCCCCAAGTGGCCACAGTTGGCCCCCAACCCTCAGGTATCACCTTCTATTCTTGTCATAAACATGTAAGGGCTACCGGCAGGTGCCCAGAGTAGATAGGATGTTGGCAGTGACGTTAAATAAAATGGATTAGCAGACTTGAGTGTGTAGTGATGATAAGTAGCCGAAAAAGCTGAAGGAATCATCTCACATCTCCGAAATGGCAGCCCGTACGCCAGGCTGAGAAGAGAAGGTGAGATCCAACGAGATCGAGACTCTGCCCGATCATCCCGAAACTCGACTCAAACATCACAGGTCCCGAACGCGAAGCAGACCTCTGAGACGTCGCGGCTCCGAACCTATCAGCGCCTCAACACGGCTCGACAGACAGGTCGTATATCCTGGCCCTAGCTTGATTATGCATGTTATTGTATGGATGTTAGTTACTTTGTGGAAACATTATAAGTAATGCTTGACGGTACTCCCGTCAGGACTAAGATAATATTGTGGAATTGGGGTATGGAATGGTATACGTGGCTAGGTTTAGCCATAGCCACCATAGCTTTAGTGTGGTGTTGTTTTTGTCTAGCTTGGATTGCAGAACATTCTGTAGACCTAAATAAATTCCTTCCCTCCAATCTCAATTTGGTGTCTCCGACTGTTTGTCACGTGCCTTGGAATCCTGAGTGCGAAGTGCTCAGTGATCGCGACAATTCTCAAGGTTGTCCCCGTATGACTCTCTGTGTCCCAGCTGTCCTGCAGCTACTCGAGTCACTTGGTTGTGCTGTGCTGAGCTCCAGCCTTTCTCTGAAGCACCGAAGGTTGAATCCTTCCCTACCAATGTTAATATCTTCATTTAGCCAAAGAATAAGATGGAGGGGGGCGCTTGCCCCTCAGTAGCAAAGTGAAGCCCACTCTGTCACTCGAGTAACATAATATTTTTTATTACATTATTTACAACACCATTACAGCTTCCCTTCCTTTTGGAAGTTGGCACACACCTGACCGCTAAGAGACATGGTGGAGGGCTGGCTGCACACAGCGTCCCACAAACACCCTGTGATAGGTGAGGGTCCAGTTTGTGTTTCACAGCAGTAAAAAAGAACACTTGTCAGAGTTGGACTCGGTAGCATCGAGGGTATGGGAGATGGGAAAATAGAGTTCCAGAGACACGGGGGTGTTGTTGATGAGTCTTGCAATGTAAAAGCGTGTTCAAAACTGACCAAGGATAATAATATCATAGTTTAGGACTGGTGGACAAAAGAAAGCAGGGTTTTAGGTCAAGAGTTTCCAAGACTCTTAATACGTAAACTGTTGTTTGATCCTATTTCTTAACGGATCGTTCTTTCGGGAAGTTTCTGCAATGATCAATAAGGTTAGCTGTATCTTTTACCTCCTGAGGAGTTTCCTGGGTAAACAGTTATATGAATGAAGGTGGGAGAATAGGAAAATCATGTGTACACATTACAGTGTAGAGGTCTGGCTTGAAATAGTAACAAGATCTAGCAATGGCGAGTTCACTGTCCTGGATTGTATCTCTCCACTCTGATCCCAGACAGCCGGCCTACCCAGCTGGCTTTTAGAATCTGTAGGACTTACAGGGTTCCGCCTCTCTCACCGCTGCCCTGACCCCACTCATGTCACTGCATGGAAGGTTCCCCTTCAGTGCCTCACTTGCCTGTCCTTGAAGCTCATTGTGATTTTATGCAAACAGAATTCCATGCAGCCCTCCAGACATGTCGGACATGCCTGAACCTACACACAATAGCACCTGACATGGGTCCTTTCTCTACAACTATCACAGGTATTTTGACAAGGAAGGAAATTGTGCAATCCTGGTACTTTCTAAAGGAATGCCAAGTTTAGGAGTGCCATGGGAAACTAGTCTGCGTTCATTACTTTCATTACTACAGGAAGTGGCGGAGATGAGAGATACCCACCAACGTTATTTTCCTCTTTTGCAATGTATCATTCTTGCTAAAAGTTGGCTGACTGGCCACGGGTTGTATTTTCCAGCTTTGCCTACCCCTGTGTGGCTGGATCTCATGAAGGGAATAGGGAACAGAAGTGACATCTGGCCGTAGAGCCCAGGGCTTTGTGTTCTCCTCCCTGTCAGCTCAAGGCGTGAAAGGCTTAAGGGACATCAGGAGAGACATAAAGGGCCTGACATCATGAAGACATCAGTGTCCTAAGGTTTTTTATTGCTGTGCTAAAACGCCGTGACCAAAAGCAACTTGGAGAGGAAAGAGTTTCTTTCATCTGATACTTCGACCTCATCAGTCCATCGTAGAAGGGAGTCAGGGCAGGAATTTGGAAGTAGACTCTGAAGCAGGAGCCTGGGAGGAGTGCTGCTCACTGCCTTGCTCCCTATGCCTTGCTCAGCTAGCTTGCTTTTACTACCTAGGACCAGCAGCCTAGGCATAGCACCACCCACAGTGGGCTGGACCCTCCCATATCAATCAATCTTAGAAAAGCATTTTTTTTTTCAATCTAGGTTCTCTCTTCTCTGATGACTCTAGCTCAGTGGTTCTCAACCCATGGGTTGAGACCCCCCTGGAGGGTCAAATGACCCTTTCACAGGGGTCACCTAAGACCATCAAAAAACATAGATAATTATACATTACTGTTTATAACAGTAGCAAAATTAATAATATGAAGTAACAAAGTAACTAACTTTATAGTTGAGGGTCACCACAACATGAGGGTCGAAGCATCAGGAAGGTTGGGAACCGCTCTGTTTCAGCAACTACCCAAAGTAGTAAAATGTGAAAGAAAATAATTGATGCCATCACTATTAAGAAACTGGCCCAGGAGAAATACCAGGCTCTTGCTTTGGGTGGCCTTGATGGGAACAAATTAACTTGTCTTTAAGCATACTAACAAAGTATCACATCATTAGCTGATAACTCTTTGTGAAGCAGCTTGCTTCTCAGAAGGGCTGCTGTCAAGAGTCAGGTAAGTTTTCATTGTTTCTCTGCTCGTGGTGGCCGCAGAGATGGTCCTGGCTTACGTGCCTTGGATGGAAAGAAGCTAAGTGCAAAATCACATTCCAGCCAGAATTGCCTCTAGGCATGGGCCATTTACATCAATGCTGGGTCTCATGCGGAGTCAGATACATACTCTCTCTCAGAGCTGTAATGGAAGTTTTGGTTTCTTTGTAAACTCCATTGTGTTGTGTAAATATGTTTTTTTTTTTTAATCCCAAGTGTGGGATTTCAGTTTGAGGTTTAGTTTGTCCACACCTATTAATTGTCTTATGCGAGGTATGGCTTTTGCTAGCTGGTAAGGCTTTCCTTATGTAGCATGGAAAGGGGTGTGGTCATTGGGGCGTGGTCACGGAGAGGGGCGTGGTCTAGGGCTCTGAGGATATAAATGAGAGCTCAGAGGGGTGTGGCCATCTGCTGTTGACGGAGATTGGTATAGCCCCATAGACTCTTCAACCATAAACAGTCAAGAGAAGTAAAGAAGTCCCCCCACTAACCTCTTTCCTTCGTTGGGTTGGGAGGTTGAGGCCTAAACACACCAAATAAAGGAGGGTCTTTAAAAAAAAAAAAAAAAAGAGCACAGTCAGACATGGTGGTGCACATCTGTAATCCCGGCACTTGGGACTTGGGGTAGCAGAGGCAGGTGATCTTTATGAGTCCCAGGACAGCCTGATCTACAAAGTCCAGGACAGCCAAAGCTGCACAGAGAAGCCCTGTCTCGAAAACAAAACAAAAAGAACACCACACAACACGGAGCCTTTCTGGATGACAGTCGATCACCTATGGCCTGAAAGAACAAACACTGGGACCAATCAGGAGCCCTAACCTTGGGGGCCGTCCTGCACTTTTGTACAAAAGGCTTGGTCAGCTGCTTTGGGGGTGAGTCTCAACACAAAACACATTGCCGCTCTGTGGAAGGAATGTTCCCTTGCCTTAGGCTGGGCCCAAGGTGAAAGCAATCTTGCCTCGCTTGACCCCACTAAGATAAAAATCTTAGACTCCGAGAGAAAGGAAGTTTCAGCCCAAGACAAAAGACAGGCTCCAGTGACTCCGCCCTGGGTATTGTATTGCAAAAAGGATCATGGATTAGAAGGAAAAGGACTTTGGGGAAAGGGAGCGGAAGAGATCAGAGGTGCGGGGAGCTGGGGAGTAGACGAACACGGGGACGGGAGAAGGCTGGAGTTTGGGCGAGGAGCGTGCGGACTTCTGTTGGGCAGAGGATCTGCAGAATTCCCGGAGAATTACACCAAGGGATTCGCCCCGTGGAACTGATACCCAGAAGGCTTCATTCTTGTTCTTCTTAATCTCTTTTTCCTCCTGTTTAGGGTTGTAAGGGAGATCCGTTTGTTCGATTCAGTTTAATTGTTTAGGAAACAGAGCCAACTCCGCTCTGCAGGCGTCAGTGGCTGTGCTGATTCCAGCCGTCACTGCAGCCCTCTGATCCTCCACCATCCTCTCTGTAAAACAGGACTGATGAAATTGGCCTAGTTCACCGGGACGGGTAGTTTATCCATGCCGGATGATAAGAGCTGTAAACACAGAGTTACGGAGCACTACCTAGGAACGGCAGGTGCGCACACTAACTCATCTTGATGTCTCAAGGCTTCTTCCTAACGAGGTGCAAGAAACCAAGCTATCTTTTCAAAACTCCCCTTCCTCAGGAAGACGTTTACTTGGAAAAATTAAACATTAGCATCTGGCCCAAGTATTACAAAAGGAATCGACAGACAAAATATTGTAATTAGAAGATAACCAGTTCGTACTTGCTCATTCATTAGTAAGGGCTTGAGGTGCTAGCTCTCTGGCAAACTGGTTCTGTGACATTCTAGGAGTGAGGGAGTCACGTGGGCACCTGCAGTGCATCCACAAGTGTGAATCCTGCCTTCCCCGGAGTTATGGTAGGCAAAGCCTGATGAAAAGGTAAAAGAGTTTCTGAGGTTGAGAAATAAAGTTGGCTTCAGGGGACAGATTCAGTCCTATTTTTAGATACTATTTCTTCATCTTTATTGACCTGACAAATGCCAAGTTAGACAGGACCCTAAAGGAAGCGGCCTCGTCGATCCATGAGACACAGCAGCAGACAATAACTGAGAGCCCTTCAGTTTAGTGGCTGCCCTCCTGGGTCAGTTGTACCCCCTAATTTCTAGGGAGCAGTCCCCCTTCCCCTGCTTGAAGAGTACAGGGAGTGTCTTTGTAGTCTTTTTTTTTTTTTTTTTTTAATAATAATGTGTATTTGTGTGCCTGTTTGCATGTGGTCATGAGTGCAGGTGCCCATGGAGACCAGAAGAGGGAGTTATAAGTGGTGTGAGCCACCCAGTGTTGGTACCAGGTCCTCTTTATAAGTGGCTTTATAAGTGGCTCTTGACCACTGAGCCACCTCTCCAGCTCCTGCTTTTGTAATTTCTTAATTTCTAATAACATGAGACTTTAAAACAAACGACTAGACCTTCATTTGTTCTCGATCCAAATGTACTTTTTGCCTTCAGCTTTCCAAATAAAATTAAAAAGGCTTAGGCCCCCTAAGGGCTTTATGAAATCACAAGGGGACTGCGCCACTCACAGACTTTGTGATGTTCTTCCCTGACCTCCTGAGAAGAGGCAAAAAGGTGCCCAAAGGCAATCATGTCACACACCTTGCCTGGCCCCCAAGAGTGCCAACCAAAGATAAGAAAGACCAGCTGTTGTCCTAAATTGTTCCTGCTTGCAGGACAGAGACTCCTGAAGATGGCTGAAAGGCACATTTATTTTTGTGGGAACACACAGGGGAACGACAGTGATGACAACAAAAATAGCAATTTTTAGCTCTGTCTAAAAACAGATACATGACGTGTCCCCTCATGGACTTCCAGGCAAGTAGAGGACCCTCACGCCCACAGCTCCAAGGTGTGCAAAATGCTCTGCCCAGTCAATCTCCTTCTCTGCTCCAACTGCTCGAAAGGCCGATGTCACTCAGAGCAAGACATCAAGTTCTTATCATGGCGCGTAGGTAGGCCCCGTGTGACCACATCCTTCCTCCACAGCCTCTTGATCCTTTAAAAATATTTTTATTATGAAAAAAGTTTAAACATACTTAAAACAATAGCGTGATGAATTCTATTTATCCATTACCCATCAGATGTCTGAGTTTTGACCACTTTGCTGACTCAGTTCTTCTTCAGTGTTTTTCTTGTATTTCTAGTCCAATCTCCCCCAATTATTTTGTGCCTTCCCAATCAGCTCTATGAGGGTTAGGTTTCCGTCAGCTTTGTTCACTAGTGCGTCCTTGTACCCAGAGAAGTGACTGACACAGAATGGATGCTCATTAATAGGAGCTGGGTGATGCAATCCGATCACGGTGGCACCTAATTTCCTTCCCACATCCTTTCTCACACATCTGACCTGGACCGCCATGAATAATGCAGTCACACCCCCTTCCTCTGACTCCACCCAACGAATGTCAAGTAACTGCACCCACTTGTCCCTCTCACAGCTCTCAATGGTTCCTAACTCCCCAAAGACAAAACCCAACGGCTCAGTTCTGTTTGTGTGCCATGCCACAGTATTCTGGCAAGACTGTGAATTAATTCACCTGGCGTCTTCTGGCCACCACGGATCATGTGATATGAAAGTGGGCAATCCCTTATATATTTGCTAAGGAAAATGAATGGTTGACATCTCATCCTTTTAGATGGGCGGGTGACTCTCCAAGCAGCCTCTGCTCAGCCTGGCCATATCTGAGTTATTGTGCACACCACAGAAAAGACAGTGCCTGCCGGGAAGCATGCACAGGACTTACTGTTATTTGGTTCAGTTTCTCCCTTCGTCCATTTTCAAGGTTGTCAGGCAGCAAAGACACTCAGGCATCAGACACTCTTCAATTAAGACTTCAATAAAAGCCAGGGATGTTGCCAGCCACAATGACAAGTTAGAAACCTGCAGGACCAGTAGTGTGCTACCTCTCCAACAACCACAACTATTGTTGGGTCACTGCCACTCCCTCCAAACAGTGTCCTGTCTCCCGGTCAAAGAGGAGTGGCTCCTGTCTTAGCCATTCTTGTGTAAAGCAGGTCACGGCCTGGCAAAAGCAGATCCAAAGAATAAGGCCACCACATCAAAGCTCACAGCAGAGCTGCCACATTCTTTCCAATAAAAGCTTTTTATTTCGAAGGGGCTGGTGTCCTGACAGCTAGTGTTCTACCTGGATGCCACATGTAACAATAGTTAAGATCATCTTCTTTCAAAGTCATTTTATAAGGTTTGGAGCTGTGAGAGCTAATCCAGATTGTTAACAATAGGGTCCTGGAAAGATGGCTCAGCAGTTAAGAGCACTTGTTCTTACGGAGTACCTGTGTTCAATTCCCAGCACCCACATGAGGGTTCAAAACCAGGACACCCTTTTGGGGCCACTAGTGGGTCAGAGCATGTGGTGCACATACAAACATTCAGGCAAAACACACATATGCATAAAATAAATACATCTAAAAAAAACCCATAAAGTTAGCACTGGAACTCTTGATCAGAGCTGCAGCTGAGACCTCACAAAAGCACATCATTTTTCCAGATTCTCTTATGGGCAGAACTGGCATTCATAGGGTTTTTGTCTGACCCAGGCATCCCATGGCTACTTCCATGCCATCTCATAATCAGAGTCCCAGGCACCTCTTCTGGGAAAGCAGACCACCCCAGCTACTCCAGGCTGTCTCCTGAGATCCCAAGAGGAATGGGTTGACGCTGACAGCACGGTCACGGGTGTCCATCTGATCAGCCAGCACCTGTGCTGCACTGGATGCTAAGTATTGTAAATGCCATTCCTGCATCTAAGTTAAAACCAACCACAACTGTTCCTTATATTAGCCCCCATTGGCTCCCCATGACATGGAGAAAGAGATGTATCCAGGTGGGAGCTGGACCAAGATCTCAATCCCACATAGATGCAGGGTGGCTGGAAAGAGCATCATCATTCAGCCAGTGGTGCTGTTTCCTTCTGCTTTGCTCATCTCTCTGGCATTGTGTGCTTTGTCCGCAGCTGTATCAGTTCCCAGCAAGATGCTCAAACAGAATACAGGAGTGCTCAATAAATTGACTGAGCTCTTGAAGCCCAGGTGGCGCCTGACTTGACAAAGCAGGAGGACTCTCCACCTTGTTGAGATTTCTGAGCACTGGTAATCCCCTTAGTTATTAAATTTCTTTACATACCAAATGCTACCCACTATGCCCAGCACTGCTCAAGTCCCCAACAGACAGCAGGTGACACTCACAGCCATCCCCTGAGACCTGTGAAGGACTTCAGTTTCCCCAAGAGTCTGGGATTTTCCTTCCCAGTTCACCAGCCTGTCCCAGGACAGCATTCTGACTAACTCAGAATTCCCCCTTAGGATTCCAGCTGGCACAGGTAGGTCAGACAGGACTCTGAAGTCACAGCTTTGTCACAATGACAGGGATGACCTGAAGGCTCAGCTCTATTACAGTGGTGCTCCCAAGTCACAAACACTTCACACTTAGCACTCGGAAGTCACAGCACTGTGACAGCCCATTGCATGTGGCAGTGCTTTGGAGATGCTCTAAGGTCACAGACTGGGGGCAGGGACCAGAAAGGAGGCCTGACAATGGGCTTTTATGAATCAGAATAAGAAGACAGGCCATGTGAGGGAAGTGGGTATGTCCACCCCCTCTCCCACATCCATCCCTTATCCCCTCCCAGAACCTTCTGCAGAGCTTTGTTCACCTAGGAGGTGTGGTTTCCCATCACTAAGGGGAGATAGTAAAAAGATGTGACATTTGAAAATCCCCTCTCTTCTGTTGGCAAAACCACCGAGAAAGCATCAGCCTGCGATCAGGTCCTGGGGGACTTTAGTTGAGGTTTGTTATAGCTGGCATGTCTCACACACGCTCATGTTTTCACTGGTTGGTTCCCATCTTATGGCCATGTTTGGAGGCTGTGGCATCTTCAGGAGACGGAGCCTGGCTGGAGGAAGAAGAAAGTGGGGGGGGGCGCCTTCAGCAATAACTTCTGAGGTCTCTTGTCCTGGTCCGAGTTACACAAGGGCTCTGCACCTCATACTCTTACTGCCACTAACCGAGTTGCCCCAGTACTCTGTCCTTCCCAAAATGGGCTGTGGTCTCTTGGACTGTGAGCCAAATTAACCTTTCCTTCCTTAGTGGCTTCCCTCAGCAATGCAAAAATAATGAACGCAGGGACCAGTGTCTTCCAACACAGGTTTTAAGTGAGCTGGTGACCCCCTTCTCCTCAGTGACTAGCTTCTTTCTTTTCTTTTCTTTTCTTTTTTTTTTTTCCCCCAAGACAGGGTTTCTCTGCATAGCCTTGGCTGTCCAGGACTCACTTTGTAGACCAGGCTGGCCTTGAACTCACAGAGGTCTGCCTGCCTCTGCCTCCCAAGTGCTGGGACTAAAAGTCTGCACCACCACACCCAGGGCAGAGCCTAGCTTCTATGATAAATCCTTTCTGCTTCAATACTTAAAACAACAACAATAACAAACTCACTCAGCTAAGGCAGCAGATGGCTTCTAGAACCAGTGCTAACAGCCACAACTGAGACCAGAACTAGTCCTGATTGTCACAGGACAAATGGACACCAAGATCAGAGATCTCCTTGGAGTCTGCACGAAGTGAGCCCATCACGGGTGGTCTCAGCGATGGGCCAAGAGTGGAAGCTGTGACATTCTAGTCTGGAGCGCACAGTCCAGCCAGTCTACCAGAGTTGCTCTTTCTCCACCTTTGCCGTCAGGATAAGTGTGAGAGCTGGCTGCTTCAGAGCGCTGCCAACCCCTCTTCCTCCACACTCCAGCCTACACGCTGTCTCTTCTTCCTCTTCTTCCTCTTGGCTCTCGTGTTTCCTAAGAAGATGGCATTAAGGTCAAGAATCATCTGCTTCAGTTCCAAGGCCAACACAGATGACGAGCGACACAACTGACCAGGCCTCACAAATTACAGTTTTTAACCCCTTTCATCCTTGCATTGGCACGCACTGTGCTGACTTTAATAGCCCCTCACAAAGCAGTGCGTGTCATTATACCCGCATTAGGGCTTAAGAAACCGAGTCACCCACAGGCCACAGGCTGAGTCAGTGTGAGAAGGAGTCTGAACTCCTGACTACCAAATGCCTTGCCCTCATACCACTGCAGGGGCATTTCTTATTTGAAGCTGCTGACTCTAGCTTTCTCTAAGGTCTAATTTGTATTCTGTAGCAAACAAGGTCATTGTTACCCAGCAGAGGAAAAAGACGGAGGAGGGATTGTTTGAATCTTCTCGAATACTGGAGAATATCTGAGGTGACAAGATACTAAGAATTCCATCCCTGGCTGGGCACTCAGTAAGGAGTAGAGCTTGGGCAGGAATTTCTTCTCTAGTCTAGATAATTTTATACAGTATTAAAAAAAAAAAAAAAAAGGGCTGCACAAGGGCCTGAGCTAGACCTCAGTCAGTGGTAGAGCACTTACCTACTGTTCACGAGGCCCTAGTTCAAGTCCAAGAACTGCCAAAATTCAAAACAAAACCATACAGCCTTACACAGCAGAATGATGGAGGACAAGCATCTGACACAGGTTGGGAAGGAAAAGATGGGGTTAAAAGAAGTGATGCCTGAACTGATCCTACTTAGAGATTCATGCATCCAAATAGACATGGGAGTCAGCAGTAAGATTCCAGGCAAAGGGAACAGCGCCATCAAAAGTGAGCAGGCTGGAAGTACACGTGATATGCAGGGAAATACAAACAGATTGGCCCTGTCCAAGCACAAGGCAGGGAGTGGTAGGCAACGTAGGGCAGATCTGGCATGAGTACCCAGGTCCCAGACTCACTCCATCCAACTAAAAGAAGCTGCCTTCAGGTCAGTTTCTTTCTTTCTTTCTTTCCTTCTTTCTTTTTCTTTTTTCAGAGTTATTTACTTATTATGTATACAGTGTTTTGCCTATATCTACAACTGCACACCAGAAGAGGGCACCAGATCTCATTCTAGATGGTTGTGAGCCACCATGTGGTTGCTGGGAATTGAGCTCAGGACCTTTGGAAGAGCAGGCAGTGCTCTTAACCTGTGAGCCATCTCTCTAGCCCAGTACATCTGTTCCCTATACCGGATCTGCCACTGGACTCTGTATGGCCTTGTCTTTGCTTCTCTGCTCTAGTCCAGAGCTTCGGTTACCAACAGCTGATACTCTGAGGGCAAATGACCTAACCTCCTTCCTGGCTCAAGTCTACATTGAGACCTTGTGTCAAGGGGCAGTGGTGAGGGAGTGTATGTGACTTAGAATTTTGTCACTACTGTTATGGCTTGGATCTTACATGGCATCCAAAGGACATGTAAAGCTTGGTCCCCAGCCTGGGGTACTATCTGGAGGCAAAGGAACCTTTAGGAGGTGGAGCCCAATGGAAGAGATTGGGTGCCTGGGAGGTGATCTGGCACCCCAGCCCTTTACTCACTCTTTGCTTTCTAGAAGCAAGAGGTAAGTGGTTTTGCCATCCTCCCCCGACTCCCCACAATGATGTCCCTTCTTGGCATACCCCCAAAGCAACTGGCCATGTGACTGTACATAGTAATGTCGGAGCCAGAATAAACCATTCTTCCCTTTATAGTCTCTGTCTCTAATACTTCGTTAAAACAAGATACTAAATAAACATTTCATGTTCGTTGTTACTACTTTCTGCCGTCTAAAACATGGTTCAGCAAAGGTTCATTCAGATATCTCAACAGAAAAAGAAATGATGTCTCTCTGAATGCAGAAAAAATACTGCACATATTGTGACCTCTTAGATGGTACCTCTTACACAGCTGTGTCATGGATATAAAATGTGCCGCTTCAGAAGAATGTGGTCATGCTCAAGTGTAACCTTGCCTTGGAAAGCTAACCTGCACTCGGTGTTTGAATCAAATGCCACTAAATTAGTGAATCTCAATCTCTCTCTCTCTCTCTCTCTCTGTGTGTGTGTGTGTGTGTGTGTGTGTGTGTGTGTGTGTGGTTTCAAGGCAAAGTTTCTCTGTATAGCCCTGGTTGTCCTGGAACTCTCTCTCTCTAGACCAAGCTGGACTTGAACTCAGAACTCTGCTTGGCTCTGCCTCCTGAGGGCTGGGATTAAAGGCCCAGTTGAATATTTCTCTTTTTATACTATAATCAAGTAAAGGAAAATGGACGTATCTCCAGGGCAACATTGTGATTTTATACATAAAAACATAAGCATACACCTGTAAATCTGTTTACTCATCCATCTCAACCGACAGTATTGGCCATGGCAACAACTGTCTTATTCGATAAATAAATGTCTAATAGGGTTCTAAAAGGGACACGATCTGAGTTTCTGCTACCGACTATCAGTCTGTAAATGGATACATTCAGATACCAGAAGCCCAACGTTTGACGACACACACAGAAAGCACAGATGGAGGCAGGTTAATCCACCCTCCGCTATGCACTTAGGTCACATTTATCAGTGGAATTATGCTGTCGTGGGATAAAAACCCCATTTCACAAAGCAAGGTGCCTAGACCCTCTCTCCAGGACATATCCTCACACCTGTGATGTGCTCTGGAGCACACCTGCAGCGACGACAGCTCACCAACACAACCTACCCACCCTCACAGGAGGAGCCCTCACTTTGCAAACCCTCAAAGCCTGTCAGGTTAAGCCAGGCATGATAGTTGGGAGGTAGACACAGGAAGATCAACAGTAACAAGACAGGAACGAAATTTAAGAATGTGATAAATCCCCAGCACTTGGGGAGGCAGAGGCAGGCAGATCTCTGTGAGTTCAAGGCCAGCCTGGTCTATAAAGCAAGTCCAGGACAGCCAATACTACACAGAAAACAAAACAACAACAAAACAAAACAAAAAGTCCAAGACAGGTTCTGCTCCTCAGTGAGTTCAAGGCCAGAATGCTCTACACAACACCCTGTCTAACAAGCAATCAAAACCAATAAAGTTGTTGATGAGAAACTTCGGGAAAGTGTCAGAATTCTCTTTGGATGCCAGTCTTTGGGGGAGGTGTTGAACTAACATTCCCAACTCCTAATACCAAGAAGAGTTGAGACAAAGGGCCTCTATTTGGTTCCAGTTCCTAGCATGACCAAAGAGAAGACATTGCCCAGGAAAGTCACTGTTTGCTGAATGAAATCTCACAATTTTTTTAGACTTATTTATTTCCCCTGTGTGTGCGCACACACACGTGCACAGACCATGGCACACATGTGGAAGTCAAAGGGCAACTTGCAGGCGTTCTCTCTGTTCAGGGATTGAACTCAGGTAGTCATGTTTGATGGTGAGTACCTTAATGCTCTGAGCCTTCCCTTCAGAACTGGATGCTGATGGAAAACCTCTGGCGGATTTCCATAGCCTCGTAACTGCTGCCCAGGGCCGATGGATTTGAGGCGTGGTCACCAGTGTGTGGCAAGTAGTGGATACAGAGACGCTCAAGTCAGCTGGAGACACCCCAAGACCAAGTTCTCAGCATAAAGGAGGTTTATTTGCCCTAGAGGGACATAGAGCAGAGATAAGAGACAAAGACAGGAGAGAGAGAGAGGACTAGGGAGGTGGGGAAGGGATATTTGTCTCTGTACTGCAAAGCAGTGCCTCTGCATAGAGAAGATACACTATGGCTCATAGGAAAATGACGGGTCATAAAGGTACAGAGGGAAACCCCATGTTGAGCCAAAAGGGGATTTGATAGCTGGATCTTGGTATAGTCAGCCTCAGGAGGAGGAACTGGCTGTCAGGAAATAGCTCTTGGTGGCTAGCTGCCTTTAGGAGTGTAATCTAATGTTTTGGTTTGTTTTAGCAAGGCAGAGGGAACAGGGGGAAGGGCAAAGCCTGCCAGAGCCATGTTTGTAGGCTAGCCAGAGTCCCTTCGGTGGGACTTTTAGGAGTTGTGGCCCAGTAGAAGGATGTTAGGTCATTAAGGATGTTCCCTCAAATGAGAAGCTGGTCTCTTCTCCTATCTCTCATGACCCCAGCCATTGTGAAGTGAGAAGCTTCCTCTGGCAAACACTTCTCACTATGATGGGCTTGGCTACCCCATCACAGGCCCAAAAAAACAAGTTCAAGCAACTGTGGATTGAAATGGCCAAAACCGTGAGCCCAAAACAAGTTCAAGCAACTGTGGATTGAAATGGCCAAAACTGTGAGCCCAAATAAATCTTTCTTCTTTTCAGGATGATTCCTCTCAATTATTTATTACAGTAACACAAACTATCTACCATCCCAGCCCCATCCACCTCGCCCACAGGAAAGCCAGAGTGCTGCTACCATGTTGTTGCATCTGTATTTGCCTGTTTAGTTAGTGGGAAAAAACGAGGTTTGGTGCACACATTTTCTCATTCAGGTGAAGGACTAGGCACCTCCACATCTGCTCAGGCACAGAAGTTGTCAATCAAGCATCGCAAGGACCAAGAAGGTTTCACACTGAGCTACGCATAAATAACCCGGGTAACTGCAATTGTAACTGCCCACTTCTGCCTCTGGGTCTGGTGTGCTCACTATCTGTCACACAGGAAGCTCAACACCTAGACTTTAAAAAAATGAGCGACTGGTTGAGTGAGTTTGTATGTTGTCCGGTACACCATTACTATCTTCTCAGATGTGATTTCAGCTTATCCTAGTGTGTGGGCATCTGAGAAAATAAGGAAGGCTTTTTGGAAAGATGAGGAAAACAGACTTCAGAATAAGAGACCACAGATCTTCAGCATGTGTGTGTGTGCACACTTAAGCATGGACACACATACTAAAGTCCATGCACAGTGAGAATTGCAGGACTGAAGATTGGAGAAAGATGACCTTGAATCCTGAGAAAGCAAACCGTTCATACCTAGTGGTACCAAGGGGGCTTGGTTTAATATTTTGAGATAAATGAAATAGTAATATAAATTTATAGAGCCCAAGATATTTTGACATTAATTGTTGTCTTTTGTTCCATTCAGATTCCCTCTTGTTTTCTATATTGTCCCAAACTCCTTACCCTGCCAAGTGATTTTGTTACTATGGAAACAAGAAGGCCTGCATAAAGCTCAAACATAGTGTCAAATTATAAGGTGATTTGAACTTGTCCCATGGCTTCAGAAGAAAACGAGGAGAAATGACCACATCCCAATATTGCAATGTGCTTAGATAAACACGTATCACGAATGCATCTTCTTTGGAACTGGTGGATATGAGGACAGGCATATGTGATTAATAAAAAAAAAAAAAAAATCTCACAGATACCACTCTGAATGGAAAAGAAAGCTTGCCTGGAAAATTCCAAGCTTGTAAAATCATAACTGTCAATAGTCACAGCCAGTAGAGCCCACCCCTCACACACAGCCTGCCTTGTTTGTGTAGCGCATCCATCCCAGCTTTCTAGACCTGCTTCCGAATGGCACAAACATCTCGGGAGGGCTCTCTTGGGGTGACTTCTTGAATGGAGGTAAAGCACAGAGGAGGCTTCCTTTTGGAGTCTTTTCTCGCCTTCGTATCCCTGCTTTCCCCACTGGAGATCTTGTTCTCGTTTCCAAAGCCAAGTTTTGCCTTGAGACTACCACATATGTTCCTGACGTCATCTTTTGGCCTTCGGTCTGTATATGATTCAGCGGTAGTGGAATTCGCTTTAATACTCTGAAATCACTTATTACACTGATAGCTGGGGGGGGGGGGGGGGGGAGAGGGAGAGAGAGAGAGAGAAAGAGAGAGAGAGAGAGAGAGAGAGAGGGGAAGCCTGGGAACATGAGCCAAGACGTTGCATAGGCTGTAGATCTGCCGAAAAGCCACCAATCTGTGAGAACCCTTAGACAGAAAAAACCGAACGTGACAGAATGGGAAAAGTGGGGGGTGGGCTAGCTGTTCTGTTCCCTGCCTCCTGCTCTGCCCCCCAGCCCCGCCCCTGAGCTCCCTCCTCCAAATCATCCTCAAGTGTATCCTCACCGCACTCAGGAACATTCCTGTCAGGTAATGAGAACGCATAATTATGCGCTTCAGAGCTGTTGAGGTTTTCTCCTATTTTCAAAATAATGAATTTCTTGTGGAAAGATAACACAATTTGTGAGTAAACTCAAGTTCTTTCCCTTGAGCATGCAGTCAGTTGTTTGGAGGGAGAACCCAGAAGACAGCTCTGTTGATTTTTAGTCCTTGGACGCTATAGCCACGTTGTACTGCGATGCCCCTAGGAACAAGCTTCTGAAAACAAAATCACACACACACACGCACGCACACGCACACAAACACATGCACGCATGCACACACACAAACACACGCACACACAAACACACAACGCATACACACACACGCACACACACACACACAGGGTTGTTTATGACTTCACAGGTCTCACAGCATGCAAAACATACAAGACCGACTTCTACAGACTACCCTTCCCACTTCGCGAATTTCTGCTTCTCAAAACCTACAACGGGACTAATAAAAGCGTGGGCAGAGTTTTATGAGTCTTCGTGGATTCCCCGGGTGGCTTTCGTGGATGGGAAACCACGAGGGAAACTGAACGAGTGTGCAGTCACCCGTAGCTCCAAGGCCAGAGGGTCTTTCCTGCAATTATCATCCCAACATTCCTTAAAGCCCAGCAGAAACTGGACACAGCACCACAGCAGTTGTTGCTACGGCTAAAGGAAACAGCATCCAGCGTGTCAAAACTGCTGATCCTTTCAACGTTTCTGTCTTCACAGCACGGACGTCTGATCCCACAGATGAAGAAAGCAAAAACCCAAGGTCGTAAGTTGCATAGCTCAGTCTCTGTTCAAAGTTGACTCTGGAGCCTGATCAGCCTCTTTCCACGGTCTCAGGCCACCCTCCCAGGAGGCTAAGCTGCTTCTAAACTAGCACGTAAGTGGGGCTGGAGGAATGGTTCAGAGAACTTACGGCTCTTGCAGATGACTGAAGCTCAGTTCCCGACACCACATCCCAGCCGCTCGCAAGCACTGTACCTCCAGCTCCAAGGGATCCGACTTTCTCTTCTGGAATCCTCGGGTACTTGCAGTCACATGCACATAACTGCACACAGGCACACAGATGCGCACAGATACACATAATTCTAGAAATAATAAAAAGTTTTTTTAAAAAAACCAGAATATTCAAATATTGTGTACGTGTGAGTCCCAGGACCCTGGCTGCTACACTCAGGTTACCCTAAATTCAGCAGCCCACCTCAGAGGGCACAGGAGACAGAGAGAAAGTGACAGAACAAGCCAAGGTACAAGATTTAGTCCTCAAAGGCACACGCCAAGCACAATTCCCTTCAAGTAGATATTGCTTCCTAAGTGATAAGTTTCCCACTAAATTAAGAACGCAATATCTCATTAAATTATAAGGGCATGAATGAACTGATCCACTGATGAGGGCAGAGCCTTTAGGATTTACACTCCCTTCCCAAAAGCCTTGTATGCGTGTCTGCACTGCAGTGTTGGGGTGGGGTGGGGAGAGGAAACCTTCCACGCATGCGCCTGGGGGCAGCCTCAGACCCCCAAATTTAACGCTCAGCCACTTCCACACTGGGCATGATGAAGCTGAGTTTTCAACCCAGATCTGTCTGCTACAGATTAAAGCCGGTCGGACAAGGTTAATTCGACTCTTGTTTAAAAATGGCCTGTTAAAGTCTTTTTTGAGAAATCAAAACTCCAGAGAGACCTTTCCTCAAATTAAAAGCAATCCGTCTGTCCTGTTCATCTGTGTGTGGTCAGGGTGACTTTCGCTTTCATCTATTGCTCTCTCCCAAGGAAAGAGAATTACACCGAAAATAAGAGCAAATTGGGGGGCGGGGGGGAGCTGTACAGACTGGCTGGCTGGAAGAGCACACAGGAAAGCCAAAGGACAAAGGGAAGCCTGACAGGACAGAAGGAAAAGAGTGAGGGATGGGGGCACAGACAGGAAGGGACTCTCACAAAGAGCTCAAAACTTGACTGAAGGCCAGGGAAAAACAAAGAGGATCTTGGCAGGAAGCCTGGCCTAAGAAGTGGCAAGAGCCGCCATAGGACTATGCTCGGGTGAGGGTGGGGGGTGGGGGGGTTGGAGGCTTAGAGGGAAGACAAGGTTCTGAGGAGATGAGGAGAGGGAAGGAATGAGGGAGGGAGGGGAGGGAGGAGAGAGACAGCCAGCCAGAGACACAGACAGACAGACAGACAGACAGACACACCCTAGCACCCCTATCCTCTTCGCCTGCCCTGAGCTCGGCTCACCAAGCAAACCCAACTTGATACTTGAGCTATGGAAGACTGAACTCGGTTTCTATTTTTAGTAAGGCCTTTTCATCTGCAGTTGTGCAGCCCGTTCTACAGAATGTTCATTTCCCAGCTGCTGTAAGAGCCTCGTCAAATTCAATATTTCAGAGGTGTCTCCCAGTCCTGGGGGCGCTTTATCCTATAACGCAAAGATGAAGATGGCTCTCAGGTGCCAGTGAACAGCTGCGCTGCTGTGCAAAGCAGGGTCCTATTCACGAGGGCCCAGATGCTAGGCACGTTGCTGGGCAGATCCATTAGCTCAGGAGTGGAACTCACTTTCCCCCTTTGGTAGGGGACAGAATCTCTGTTTCATTCTGGGACTTTTTTTTTTTTTTTAAATCACCCCAGTCACTACACAGCTGGTCGCAGAGTCAAAAGATTCCATTCAGGAAAGCACCCAACAGCCCAGCATTCAGAGCCTGAGTGAAAATCCCTCCATTTGTTTAGAAATTATTCAATTCTGCTGACGGGTAGCCACTCGTGTATGTACCCTTGGGTGCTTTGCCGTCACAGCTCTGTCCCCTGCGCGAGACACACATGTGCCCTCATTCTTGGCTAAACGTCTGAGACGTTAGAGAGGTGTCCGCAGATATTCCAACCTCTCCCCCTACTCACGCTCCTTAAGATAAAGACAGACAGATTTGTTGATAAGCACAGTATAAGTTCCATGCTGGTAAAAGTTTATAAACGGGACTTATTCTCTGACATAGGATACATTCAATGACGCCGTCATAGCTGAGCTTGGCCCTGGTCATCCAGGATCTGACTGAGAACAATTGTATTTGGTTCCTACCCCCTGATGACACTTTTGCTCTCTCCCTCACTCGGTCTTACCGCCCCCTTCAATTCTCTAATAACAGTGTTTGAAAGTCCAGGTCAGCTGTTTAGCACAATACTCTCTCTCTGCATGTCATTGGTTGTTTTGAGTGATCACATTCATATTAAGCAACAGAAAAATCATTACGTTGACTCACATGAAACTGTTATTCCTGTTGGTCAAAATCCAAAATTCCATATAGTTCAAGTTAACGCATGCAGACTATTGTGTCCCCTCCCATTACATAGTATCCAGAACATATAATGTTCACTGGGCTGTTACTGGTGATATTAAGTTTGATCCTATGGGTAAGTATCCAACAGGATTTACATTATTCTACTTTCTTATTTTTTTTTTTACATTATTTTTTTTTTTTATTAATTTATTCTTGTTACATACATCTCAATGTTTTTCCCATCCCTTGTATCCTCCCATTCCTCCCCCCCCCCCATTTTCCCATTATTCCCCATTCTACTTTCTTTTAAATAAAAAAAATATCTGTGGGGGTTGTGCAAGTCCTCCACCCAATATTTTACTGCTCATTGATGAGTGCTGTATATGTGGTGGAGATAAATTATTCTTTGTTTCTTTGACTGCTTACGTATTGTCTAGCAAGCATCTTCTATAAAGTATTATACCGCCATACTATTTATGGAACACTGTTTGTTTGTTTGCTTGTTTGTTTGTTTTTTTCAAGACAGGGTTTCTCGGTGTAGCCCTGGCTGTCCTGGAACTCACTCTCTTGATCAGGCTGGCCTCAAACTCAGAGCTCTGCCCACCTTTGCCTCTGGAGTGGTGGGATCAAAGGCGTGTACTGCCCCACCTGGCTATAGAACCTTTTACAGTTAAGCCATTTTGAATTATAATTTTGTATTTGATCTGTTTGTATCTTAATAGACAGTAGGAACATGTGTGTTTTTCTTTTTTATTATTCCACATAATTCATTCTTATCATAATCCCTTATAATGCTTTCCACATTTCAGATACTTTTAAAGAATTACCAGGTTGCCTTGGCCTTTCTAATGCCAGTACACATCCCTGGTGATGTGTATTATCTGCCACACTTTAACCTAGAGCTCCAGAGAGGTCTTTCAAAATTGTTCATCTATAATCACGAATTTATGTTGTTTTTGTCCTGCCTCTTCTAGAAACATCCTCAACAAAGGAATTTTCTTACCTTATTTTTGGTTAATGTTCCCTTCCTCTCCTGTCTTCTCTCTGAGTTTTTCTTCCTTTCTCTTTTTTCCTTCTTTCTGTTATTTATCTTTCAAGACACATATATGTCACCACTATGTTAGACTGTGTGGCTAGTATCATCCAAAACTCAATCTAGTAAGATACAAACAGAGCAAATACAAAGTTATAATTCAAAATGGCCTAAAACAGTTATAAACCTATAAACGAAGACTTATAAATTGAGTGAAACCTCCACATTTGACATGGTGGAAGACAATGATTTAGGTTCGATATCAAGCCATATTCTAATTTAATTTCAAATAAACACAAAATGTTTATATAATATTACAGGACCAGCATAACACATTGCACAGAGGAGACATTGTGTGTGTAAATATTACACTGAGTTTCTAGTAGACAGAATCAACTTTATTATTTATTCCTCCCATACAAAATTTAGAATCCTGTGTTTGATGCTCTCACAACTAACATGCCTGCACAGCTTTTGAACAGAATTCAATTTTTTTTTTTCAGCCCTAGAAGAAGGCTTGGGTAGGCATTTGAGTTTCAAGGAACTAACACGCAAGCAGTGAAGCAGGACTGAGCGGTCAGTCCTGTGACTCAGTGAACCTGGTCACAACAATTTCTTGTGCACTTGCTTGAAGTACGCCAGACACGGCGCATGCGCAGAAACTGAGTACCTGCCCCCCAGGCAACTTCTTGTCTGTGGTGGGCTAAAACTTGTAGGTGGCGGCGAAGAGGCTAACGGTTCTTTCCCATTCATCTTTTGGTTGTTCTCTGTGTTTGTTCCTTGGGTACAGTTTAAGG
Source organism: Acomys russatus (assembly GCF_903995435.1). Lineage (NCBI taxonomy): Eukaryota > Metazoa > Chordata > Mammalia > Rodentia > Muridae > Acomys > Acomys russatus. The sequence goes on along the minus strand of NC_067157.1, from coordinate 11,978,760 downwards.
GAGCAGTATGGACACTGACACAATTCATCACCCCACCTTCTCTCTTGTTGGCTGAGGTCCCAACCTGGCTTCATTTCCTCGTAGGCGCACAAGAAGCGCTTCCCATCCCCAGCCCAGCGTTTACACACTAGAATCCATCATGAGGCGCCGTCCCGCATCTGTCTGTCCTCCTTTGTTAACCAGAGTCGCTCCCCAAGCAAAAGTGAACCTCTTGACAGAGATACAGTCTACTGCCAAACGGGCTACAGGGACTGATACCGGAGAGAATTCAAAAACAGAAGAAGAAAACTAGAGTGGCTTTTCCCTTCAAGCGCATAGAACACATATCCTGACGGCATTTGTGTGTAGTTGGAAGCCAGGAATGACCTCACCAATAAGCAGACATGGCAAATGATCCAAGAGATGACATTAAACTTTAAGCAACATCTCATCAGAGCAACTGGGAGCTGGGGACATTCAAGACACATAGTTTTGTGTTTAATATAAGAAAATGATAACAGCTGCCAGATATTAGATTATATTATATGAGGTTTATTAAATGAACATGGGGAAAAGAAAGGGGGAGGGGTACCCCAGAGAGAGACAGACAGACAGACAGAGACAAAGACAGAGGAAGAGAGGGGGAGAGGAAGAGGAAGGAGGGGGGGGCAAGGTAGGCGGTCCTTTTACGTAGCCCTGGGCAGGACCACGTGCCCCTCCCCCACTCCCACCACGGCCCCCCACCCCCCCCCCGTCACCCCCCCCACCCCCGCCGTGGCAGGTAATGACATCACAGGTAGGCAACTGAAGCAGAATCCTAACACATAGATTGACTTTTCTCTCCGACGTGTAAATCACACAGAGGGAAAGGGATCGGAGGGGCTGTGTGAAATCCCGAGTGGGAGGCTTCTCCAAAGCTGGGATACTGAGTAGGTTCTGCTCCCCACTTGGTATCTGAGAAGAGAATGCGCTTGGAAGGACTAATGTTGAGAAGTCAAAAGAAGCAGGTAACATGGTTTTGGATTATGTTGCAAAAAACAAAAACAAAAACGGAGGAAAACACAAACTAGAACCAAGAGAGATGCCTGCGACTTGCTGACACCAGCAGGGAGCCTGAAATCCGCTGCATTCCCTCAAACCCAACAGTAACTTGAGCCACCACTACCCCCCCTCCCCACGGTCCTGTTCTCACGCCCCCATGCACCGCCCCCACCTCACATTTCAGTTTAACACAACACCCAATTCACCAATTTTAGGATCCTGATTCTCAGCCTCAGCTGTACATTACAACCACCTAGGGAGTGCTTAAAAGCCCCAATGCCCAGGCCAATTAAATCAGAGGCCAAACGTAAGCATTAGTAGAATTTAAAGCTCAACTGCCTGGTAACTCCAGTGTGCAGCCAAAGTCAAGAGCCACCGTCTTAGGAGTGTACCTCCTTAATAATAAATTGAATACTGCCTACCTTGTCTTCCAAAGCAGGGTCATTAAGGAAAACGGACTGACTGGTTGGGGTGGTGAGGGGTGGGGCACAGGAGGTAGACTTTCACATCAGTAGTAACAGTGGCTATGCGTACAGTGTGGAAGGCTCCCCCAATTTAGAACAAAACCATTGAGACCTTAAAAAGGAAATAGATGCACAAAGTCCACCAACGATTCACAGAGAAAAAAAACAACAACAAAAAAAGTAAACAATCATGAGAATAGCCCTTTTTGCTGAAAAACAAATTTCCTAACTTAAAAGCAATCTTGAGATTAGATTTTTATAATGATTAAAGCAAGAGGGAAAGGCTTTAAATGACACTTAATTTTGACAAGATTGCAGTGAAACCAATGTGCTCACATATTCGGTCGCTTTTGTAAATGGGTTTCAGAACATCCCTCAAATAGCAAAGGGTGGCAGCAAGGAAACTGGAAAGGTTTATCTCCAGGAGGCATTTCAACCTAAACAAGAAGATGTGTATTTGAAGCCAATCTCTGCAATGAATTTTAAATAGAAAACAACAACAAAGGAAACAACCTAAACTTACAACATCAGGGTAATGATTCAATAATTCTTTGAAATCAACACCATTGCCACTAAGGGAAGAACAGGAGGGCCCCAGTGGAAGAGCATACTCCCCAGCCACCTTTGTCTCTAAGGGGGCCTGCCCTGGGCTCAGCACACTCTGGTCTCTCCCAGCAAACTGCCTTGGGGCATACCCAGAAGCTGTTTTCTGACCTGATTCCTTCCTCACACACCCCACCTCCATCCGCCCCCCAGAGGCCTCTTGTCAGGTCTCACTTCCCTGCTGCTAGTCTACCAGGAGCCAGGACTCACGGGGTCTCCCACCTTCTCCCACCCTCCCACCTCCCAAGGCTCCAGGGTATCTGTCATCAGTAAAACCCCTGGATCTCCCACCCACCACTCTAACACAGTCGTGGACAGTGGACATCTAGAATTCTGAAAAGCTGGTTGTCACAATAAACAGGACTTTGTTTCTGCCAATAGATAGAATGTTCTGGGAAGAGCAGGGACCCTTTGAGAGCTGCCTCACGGGGCCCACAAGGCCTGTCAGGGGATGTAAAGAACTGTTTATGGTTGCTGGAACCTAACATTTGACTCTGCCCCACAAATAAACCAAACGTGTTTTCACATGGCTTATCTATAAATTTCGCTACTTTTTGGTTCACGTACATTTTACGAGTTAGCACAGCACTACGCTTTTGGACTCTCGGTGTCTGGGATCTAAGTTCCAAAACAAACAAATCAAGACCCAACAACTTGATTAAGCCTTTCAGTGGGGTCATTTTTATACTTCAGAACGGAATTACCGTGCCTTTTCTGTTTTACAACATACCTAGACCTGTGTTAGATCACAGACCCTCTGGTTCTCTCCCTCCGTTTGTCCTTCTTGTCCCCTCCCTATAAAGTAAGCCGAGCCACCACAAAGCTCCCTTTCAATAAGAAGCTGAATGAGAGCTGGCTCAGTAATCAGAAGCATTTCCCGAAGCTTCCACACCAGGAGAGCCACAATCTCCCATCATTCCAGCTCCGGGAAATACAACTCCCTCTTCTGGTCTCTGAGGAAACCCCCAACACACACACACACACACACAAAGAGAGAGACAGAGAGAGAGAGAGAGAGAGAGAGAGAGAGAGAGAGAGAGAGAGAGAGAGAGAGAGAGAGAGAGAGACAGAGAGAGAGACAGAGACAGAGACAGAGACAGAGACAGAGACTGAGACAGAGAGAGAGGAAGAAACTGTCTGCAAAGACCGACGGACTGATTAGAGCTGCAGTGATGTGGTGGTAATCATTGGGCAGGGATAAATCCACTACTACAATTGTTGAGCAAATTTAAGCAAGCTTTATTAAATACTGCCCAGGACAATGGACGATGGCCAGGTTCACACCCAGGGTTTCCTGAGAATGACCATGGATTAAGTTAATCCAGTGCTTATAAAAGCAAAACCCACAAGGCTACGTACTTCCCCCCTTTGTCCAATGGAGGGCAAGCACACATCCTGATGTACCTCCTGCCTATATGTGATCAAGCAGAGCCTGTGCGGTTGGAGCAATCAAGCTTGTTTACAGAAGTGAAAACACGCGGCTTGTTATGAACAGCAACGCACAGAATTCCAGGAAGTTATCTGTCCTTGGTCAAGTGTGGCTTACAGGTTAAAAGCATTTTTGTTTTGTAGATCACCTACAGTAGTTTAAGTTTAAAACACAACTTTCACCACCACAGTGGACAGGTGGAATGTTGCAGGTTCTAGTTATTTGATCTTAGCCACCTTCACCTCATGTAGTAACCATTCCTTGCCCGCCTCTGTGTTGTAACTAACAACCTATGACTGGTAGAGTTTAAAAAACAAAAAACAAAAAAACACGGCGAATAAACAAACTTTTTTTTAAAAAATCTATTAACTTTGTTAAAAACCAATGACATTTCAGAACCAGGCGCCCCCCGCTCCACACCCCTTCTAATCCCTCTCAAGCAGTTCCACCAACTGAGGACCAAGCATTCAAACATACGACCCTATAAGGGCCGTTCTCATTCAAAGCACCACACATAATTGCACAAACTTGTCTCCAGAATAAATTATTTCTTATTCCTTTGGAAGTGAGAGCTATGACATTTGCATTAATGAAAGCAAGCCAGCAAGCACACTGAGCTGGGGCCTGGCAGTCTCCTTGTGCTGAAGCTACCAAACAGGCTCCCTGTCCTCCTAGTGCCTGCCTCTGTGCCCTTGCCATGCAGGCCAGGACAGCTAGACTGCATCATATGAACTACACTTGTACTCGTGAAAACCTGTAAGAGTCAAACATCTAAGCTGGCCAGTGGTGGTGCACGCCTTTAATCCCAGCACTCAGAAGGCAGAGGCAGTCAGATCTCTGTGAGTTCGAGGCCAGCCTGGCTTACAGAGCGAGTTCCAGGACAACCACAGCAACACAGAGAAACCCTGTCTCAAAAACAAAAACAAAACAAAACAAAAATTTTTAAAAAGAGTAAAAAAGTTCTTTGTTCTTCAAATTTGAAGGGAAGACATGTTTGTTCTTCCCCCCCTTTCCCCCTCCCATTTCCTCCCCCCTTTACGGCCATGATGCTATCTCTCCCCTAAGCTCCTCTTATCCTCTTAGGATCTGAAAGCTTGCACACCTTTCTGTCTCCATCACCTGACAAATACTTTGTGAAGTTGATCTTACTTCAGCTTTCTTTTTTCTTATTCTTATTCTTATTCTTTCTTTCTTTTTTTCTTTTCTTTTCTTTTTCTTTTTTTTTTTTTTAGACAAGGTTTCTCTGTGTCGCCTTGGATGTCCTGGACTCCCTTTTGTAGACCAGGATGGTCTCGAACTCACGGCGATCTGCCTGCCTCTGCCTCCCAAGCGCTGGGGTTAAAGGCATGTGCCACTGATACCCTGCTTTATCTCAGCTTCCTACAAACCTCCCTTTCTTTTCTTTTAAGTTATTAGCACCAAGAAGTTACAAAGTTACAAAGGAGCCATTCTGAGACTAGCTAAAATGACGACACACTTCCCATGAAGCTCTTGCAAGCGGAGGCTGCTTCCCTCACCTGCCTGCCACACCCGGGGCTCCAGCTGCTGTGTCTCCATTGTGGCGTCCAATAAAACAAACAAAAACAAAAAAATCTCTGTTCATTTTCTGAAGAACATAATAATAGAAGAGAAGCACCGAAGACCATATGCTGACAGCTACTAACTTCTATAGCGACCCTTCCTTTAGTGGGCTTTAATACGTAGCTATCAATACCTCTGTCCTTTGTCCCTCTCTCTCTCTCTCTCTCTCTCTCTCTCTCTCACACACACACACACACACATTTCTTTATTTTTATTTTTTCGTTCATTGGTGTTCTGCCTGCATGTATGTCTGTTGGTGTCAAATCTTGGAGCTAAAGACTGTTGTGAGCCACCATGTGGTTGCTGGGAATTGAACTCAGGTCCTCTGGAAGAGCAGTCAGTGCTCTTAACTGCCGAGCCACCTCTCCAACATCTCTTAAGGACTACTGTTGATTACCCTGACTTTGCAAGTCACTGATCATTTCACTTCCAAAGATAACAACTCCTCTTCCTCCTCCACCACTAACTCCTCCTCCTCCTTCTTCCTCCTCTGAGATAGGGTATCATATATCCCAGGAAGCCCCTGAACTCACTATCTAGCTGAGGATGACCTTGAGCCTCTGATTGTCCTTGGAGTTCTGGGGTTGCAGGTGTGTACTATTAAGTGATGCTGAGGGTTGAACCCAGAGCCTTCTGCAGGCTAGACAAGCACTCCACCAGTGGTTCTCAACCTCCTTAACGCTGAGGCCCTTTAATACAGTTCCTCATGCTGTGTGACCCCCAGCCACAAAATTATTTTTGTTGCTACTTCCTAACTATAATTTTGCTACTGTTATGAGTCATAATATAAACATATGTGTTTTCTGATGGTCTTAGGAGACCCCAATGAAAGGGTCAAATCCCCCCAAGGGGTTGTGACCCAATTAAGAACCACTGCACTCTACCAACACAGCAACATCCTCAGCCCCCGAAAGTCTTCATCAGATTTTTTTTCTATCCCAGTTTAGGCATTTTATGCCATAGCTGCACCTCTGTAACGTGAGTTTTGGCCTTTTTTTGAGTATTACCTCTTGTCTCTTCTCACTTGCTCAAGTATTATATTCCCTCGAAAAATTCTTAGTACCCCATTGGGCCTTCCAGTCCACTGCTCTCATGCTTTTTTGACGTTTTCTTTGCCTGTGCTCCTGTCCCAATCTATCTTTACCTTTACTGTTGACCTAGTGTTGATTCTATAGACCACAATTCTATACAAGCACACTCTGTTGCTTGCCTCATTCGTTACATCCCTGGCGGCCTCTAATGCAGTTCAATATTCTAGTTCCAGATGTATACAGCAGCAAAGAGCCAAAAACCACACCTCTGTGAAAAAAATCAATGTATCTGGAACTTGTACAAAAGAATTTCATGTGAGCCTTTGTTCCTTTAAGCTGATAATAGAAAATTTAGATTCATATTTCCAGAGAGACCACCGCTCTTACATTTTCCCCTTTCCTGAAAGTATCAGTCCCATCTTCTGTCCAATGTTTTATTGTAATTAAATCTTATGTTTCATTAACAAAAACACTCAATTTGATGAGGATCACGTCATCTTTCCACTAACCAACCTAATACCCCACATGCACCTATAGCTGTGCATTATAATTTCACCAATGATAAATCCATCATATTCTTCTTGTGTGGTTGCGAGACGTATGTATATGCCTGATCGTGTGTGTGCACACACTTGTGCCAGTGCACACACTTGTGCCAGTGCACACACATGAATGGGATTGTGCTGGATAAAGTTGAAGTCTGACTTCTCCAGATAGCCACCCTTGGTCTGCGAAGGCACACTCGTGTTTCTTAGCCGGGTTCTTACTACACCTGATCTGGTAACCCTAGATCTTGTAAGAAGTATCACATAGCCCTCTGGAAAGATTACAAGCGGAACCAGAAACTTAACCAGAAAGCATAGGGAATTCCTGAAAGTACCCCACCTTATGCTGAGAGCCTAGCCTCCAACAAATGACCTTTAATTGTACCTAGAAGTCATTCCCGCACACATAGGATAATTAAGTACTGTTTTCTCCTTCTTGTGATGGAAAATGCCACCCCCCCTCTCCACGCCCCCACAGCCCCCCCCCTGCCATGTTACTACATGTAAATGAGCTACAGTACCACTGTGTGTAGATTAAGAATCCTGGCACCCTTAGCCCCATTGAATCAGACACATTCACCCTCAAAACCCCTCCCCACTGCCCAAGGTTTATAAACAAAGGCTGGCTGCTTGCTGGCATGTGCCAGGATTCTTTTGCTGGGCATGCCTCCACTATGACCATCTGAGACTCCATTTATTCTGGAGGGGAACCACCCCTGGACACTCAGGCCTTGACTGCCAATTAAAGCGGTCAGGGCAGCTATGGCAGAGTTGCCTTGGCAGCTGCTCCACCCCTGCTAGCTCGGTGCTGATCCCTGGGGAGACTAGGAACCTGGCCTAGTGCCCTGAACCTCAGACCTCACCCTAAAGTACCCTAGTTATCCCTGAGACAGAAACAGGCCCCTGGGATATTTGATCCCAATATCGGTCTGTTCTTGGGTCCAGAGGCAAGCAGAGCATGAACCAGCCCACAGGATGTGGGACCCAGGCCACCAATCTGGTGCATGCAGGACAACATGCATGTGTGTCTATGGCTTGTGCCAGGTATCTTCCTCAATAGCCCTCTATCTTATTATCTGGGACACATCTCACTGAACCTTACCTAAATTGGCAGGCCAATAAGCTCCAGGGATCTGCCTATCTCCTCTCCCACTCCCTGCAATCTCTAGTGCTCTGGGTTGAAGTTACCAAAGCACGCCAAGCTTGCTTTTTTTGTGGGTGCTGGAGATCTGAGCTTGTGCCCTCACACTTGCCCCAGCAAACACTTCACTGATTGAGCCAAGTTCCCAACCCTGTCTTTAACCAAGACTAAGCTTCTCTTACAAACTGTCTGCCATTTTCATTGCTTCTCATCTGCTTAGAACTTTGGCCCCAAAAGTCATCCCCCTCTACCATGGAGCAATATTTACTGTTTCTCACCCCCACTTGCTTTGCAGTCTCTACAAATCTGTACGTCCTTCGACTAAGTCCTCTAGCTAAGACACCAGAACATTCCATCTCATTCCTCAAAGCAAGGGAGTCTTCATTCCCTCACCCCTCACTCTCTCCGGTGAATTTTTCCTCGGAGTTCATCCTCAACATATACAAATTCAGCCAACCTCTTACTGGACTTCCCCAGTGGCCCAGGAGATGGACATTGAAGAGGCCAGAGTCCTCTACCATGGTACATCTGGATATGACCTGGTGGTCACTTCCGTTGTTTTCTGTAGATTAGCAGTCATGAGGAAAGGGGAAAACATTCTAAAACAAGCTCTGGAACAAGGCATTAGTAGGCACGGTTCAGCCACCACGTCAGTCCTTCCAACTATAATTGGGCTAGAGGTGATTTAGTTTTTTGTAACAGTTGTTGTTGATAAATGTTTGTCAACTAAGGGAACTGTAAAATGCAAGTTTTTTTTCTATGCCCACCTGCCCTAGCGTATGAATGATGATGTGGAGGCCTATTATGTTTATTATAAAGCATCAGGCACTGTAGCTGGACAGGTACTGAGTTATTCAAACCCATCTATGCTGGCCTGGCCTAGCTCCCAGCCACATGTCTTGTTACCTGCCATCTTAGTCTCACTCTGGCACCTCCTTGTACATCTGTGTCCTCACGGTGACTTCCTCCATTGTCCCTACCTGAGAACCCCTCACTGGGATTGGAAGTCCCACCCTAACTATCCTACCCAGATACTGGCTGTTCAGCTCTTTATTAACCAATCAGAGGTGATGGAGAACAATTTTTATACAATACTGAGGCAAGAGACACTTCAAATACATGGCAGTTCCGAAGGCTGAACTGCAACCAGATATCTGGGTACAGAAATCAGCATTTGAATACACAGCACACAGAAATGTCCTCCAACTTGGAACAACACAGAGACTGGAGCACAATTCAGCACTTGCCAATTTCCACCGAGTAAATACACTCATCGTGGCTGCGATATGGCAATATGCAATGTGCCACCAGGAAACATGGGGCCACAGAAGTGCGTACACCGAATTGACTCGTAAGTCAGTACTGGAGTGCCCAGAACGAACACTGGTAAGTTGGAAAATAAAGTTCTGCGTGTTTTGCAGGCGATAAGAGCTTATGGAGTGCCTCCCGTGGAACATGGAGGTGACCAAAGGAGATTCCAAATCCTCCCACTCAGAAAAACATACCTTCTGCTAGGGAGGTCAGATAATAACAATATATATAATATAGTGAGAGGTGAAATTAATAAAAATAAATAAAACAGACCAATGGGATGGCTCAGAGGCTAAAGGTATTGGGTGTCAACCCTGATGATCTAAGGGAGCCTGTGTGGTAGGAGGAAAGAACTCGCTCCTGAAAACTGTCCTCTAGCTCCACTTGCTATACACACACACACACACACACACACACACACACACACACGAGGGCAATCAACGGATGCCTAACTGAGAACAGCACACGGAGGAAACCAGCACTTAGTGGTAAGTAGAAGCTAACTCACACAGCACTTGCCAGAGGGCGTCTACATTCACAAGACAAATTCTCCAAGAAAGTTTCCTGGATACCACATTTAATCCAATAAATATATTATAATGGTGTCTTAGTCACTGTTCTATTGTTGTGAAGAGACACCATGACCACAGTGACACTTAAGAAGGAAAACATTTAACTGGGGGAGAGGGGCGTGGCTTACATTTCAGAAGTTTAGTCCATTATCATCATGGTGGGGAGCATGGCGGGGTGCAGGCAGACATGGTGCTGGAGGAGGAGCTGAGAGCTCTACATTCCTGCAATGCGCAGGAAGAGACAGACACTGGGCCTGGCATGGGCATTTGAAACCTCAAAGCCCATACCCAGTGACACGCCTCCTCCAACAAGGACACACTTCCTGATCCTTCTCAAATTGTGCCACCTCTTGATGACTGAGCACTCAAACCTGTGAGTCTATGGGGACATTTCTTACTTTCTTATTCCACCACCACAAACGGTGTTGAGGAAAAAAATTAAGGTGACAATGGCTCGGGGGGTGGGGAGACATGCAGAAAGACAAATGCAAGTGACTTGGGAAGACCCATCTGTCCTCAGCGTCACTTCTACCTGTGGCAGAGAGGCCATCCTGAAAGGACAGCCTAAGGAGTGTATGTTGAATGCCCAACATCTTACCTGTGACTCACAACAGGGGTTTCAAACTGCCTTTAACTCTGATGGTCACTGTTTGGACAGTGGGAGGGGGAAACCTTCAGAGCCACATTGAACAGAACTTCATAGGTATGTGGTATGTTTTAGGGCCCAGGGAAGTATGTGGGGCAAGAAAATGAAAAAAGAAAAAAAAAAAAAAAAGTTCCCTTTACACACTGGTGTTAAAGAAAAGTACCACTTTCCACTGACCCTCCTTGATTAACTGATTAGGACTTCAACAATTGTAGAAAGTTAGAAAAGTCGTAAGTCCACAGTCAAATGATCCTGGGCCATCTTTAGTCCTTTAGTAGTCATTTATTACTGTCCTCTGTGTGTGGTCTAACATCTGTGACCATTGGTACCGACACCTCACTCCCACCAACCAAAAGCCTAAGGAAGGCCATCAGGCAGCAGAGGCCTAGGATGAAGACACCCCCACCCCCACCCTTCCCTCCTCTTGCCTAACGTTCGCACCACTCCATGTTTAAAGTCCCTTTATTTATGACTTTCTTTGTTCTGTTACCGTACAAACCTTGTGAAATCTTCCCGTGTCGAAACATGGAATTTGGGATAACCTAAATCTGTGTTCTCAGGTCGTGGTCACTCGTATTCTACTCTGGGATAAATGGTCTCCTGTTCTCTTTAAGGTGAGAGTTGTGCTTTTTGCATTGACACTGGGGATTTGGCTCCATGAACAGGGGACCTAAGACAGGCTTGGTTGTAACTCAAGCTAATTCAGTAACTATGTTTAGAGGGACTGCAGTAGAGCAGGCACAGTACAGGTGCTTGAGGTGGAAGCATGCTTTTTCTTTATTTTTTTCCTTCACATGCTTCTCAACAAACCCAGCCAAGGCACAGGGAACTAGGGGAGAGAGAGGGAGGGAGGGAGAAGGAGAGACAGGGAGGGAGAGGGAGGGAGACCCTGCAGAGCAGCAGTAGATGTGGGCTTTCATACGTCCCTCCCTCTACCCTTTCTTCTCACAGAAAACAGACAGCAGCCACCCCTGGTTTTCCTAGCCTGCTGTGTGTATAAAACAGCATCAGAACTAGTGTCATTTGTGGGTACGCCTTTCTAAGACACTACACACTAGAAAGAGAGATTTTACAAAACCCTGAGCCCTGTCTCTATATATTCTGGCATTGTTCTCAATTAAATGGATTCAAGTGAACAGAGGAGGAGGGGGAGGAAGAGGAGGAGGAGGAGGAGGAGGAGGAGGAGGAGGAGGAGGAGGAGGAGGAGGAGCTGGCTCCCTGGCAGAACCCAGGAGCTGATGAAAGTGTTGACTCAGTGGGTCAGAGGAACAGGTCCCCAGTGACAGCCAGGTGTCAAAAGTCCCCTTCAGTCTTTGAAATGGGATAAAGGAGTTCTGTGATCAACAGAATGGATGCTACAGAGAGGTCAGAGGCCCCAGAGAGAGTCAGAGGACTCAAGTTATCCATGAAAAATACATTGTTTTCTTTCTGAAGGAACAAACTATACCAGGACCAAGGCCGGACTGAGTTTACCCAGACTCCAGCGTGTATTCACAGTTGTACAAGGGTATAGGAGAAACTAGTGTATATGATCCATAAATATTAAATCAAACTCATCTATTTATGAAGAAAGTGATTAGAATTAGTATTTTACAGCCATAAACAAACCAACAAACAAAACAGCAAAAACCGTTGAAACACTGTAAGTAGAAATATAGAGGCAAAAAAGAAAAAGATAGAAAAATTTTTTTTATTTCTGTGTTTTATCCATCAGAAAAAAAAGTAGCTTTTATCTTAAAGACAGTTATCTGGTTGCTTTAAAGCCTGAGGAGAGATCTGAAAAATGGCCAAGAGCCCAATTTCTGGGTTCTCTTGGGAAAAGAGGCTGAGAGATAAGGACCTCTCCTGTCAACGGAATACCAGCCTGGACTTTCAGCAAGCAACCCAGCCAATTTATGACTTCTTTCCTGTTGTAAAGAAATACTATAAACGGACATGCTAAGCTCCAAAGAAACTGGTTAGGAGGGGAGAAAAAAAATATCAAAAGCCAAGTAGGATCCGCTTTCTGGATTCCTATCCAGCTATGTGTGCGGCTGGGCTGGTAGCCGGCCTCACATCAGCTGGATACTTCTCCCCAGGGGCTGGCACTGCCTTCCACTTCCCCGATATGGTGGGCACCAAAGCAACCTGGGGTTTCTGTCCTTGTGCCCAAAGCGGACCCCCCTCCAAAGAGCTATCTCTACTCTTCCCTTTAGGTGTAAGCCTTCTGGAGAAAGTCTAGGATCTGGCTGTTTCTATCTCTGCCCAAACTCCACCTCCATCCCACCCCCACCCCACCCCCAGCCCCCAGCCTTGGCTCCGTTCATTTCCTTTTCCCACGGACTATACAGAAGACAGTATTTCATTGTCTGCAACTAACCTGGTTATGTTTTCTACACCAAGAACACTATCTCATAGAGAAGATTCCAATGATTGGTGGCCTCTACAGAAACATCTGGAGAGAAGGTCTTTAAAAGTCTGTCTTGTTTCTCTCTTGCCAAGTAAGCACAAAGAAAAAGAGTACATATGGAAAGGGAGATGTCTTCTCTGCTCGCTCTCACCCTGTTCCTGTTCGCTCCTGGCCCCAGACTAGAGCATCAAAGTGACAGGGGGCTTGAGGGTTGCCATCCTCTCTTCTGTGCAGAGACCCTCCAGATGCAGGGTGAGAGTCTAGGTCCAGGCTGGTTCCCAGGGTCTGGATGGTGCCTGTGGCTCACCCCTCCTCTTCCTCTGTGTCAGTCAGTTCCTTCTCTGCCAAGCCAGCTGTCTGCACCTGGACATCTCTGTCTTTTTGTCTCCTCACTCTGCCTGGCCACAGGCCAGCTTGGCAGGGTCTCTGCTGGGGTCTGTGCACTACTGCAGGCAGCCAGCTGGAGTTGGGTGGGGGTAGGGACACCATTTGGGCATCTTTTCAAGCCCCAAACTGCCTGGCTATGTTCTGCCTCACCTGGCCTTTCTCTCAGTATAAGCCGATCTCCTGGCTTCCAGAGAGCCTTAGACTGTATGCCCCAACCAAACAGGCCAGCTGCAATGGATTTTTTTTTTTTTTTTTTTAAATTTATGAGCAAAGTAGATTGATGGGCATATCTGTGAACCAAGGTTGAAGTTGTCCCCACTTCTAAACACGGTTTTAACACAATTTTAGACAGTCAACAAAATTGTAGATGTCTCCCCAATAATCTCCAAGTTGCCTAACATTTTAAGACATCAAAAAAGCCCTCTGCATCTTCACAGAGCCATACTGCCAGGTACCAGAACTATCTAACAGTCGGTGTTGTACAAAGTCCGCATGTCCTTATGCGATGCTCTTCAGGTCATAGGGAACAGAAAATAGATCTGCTGGCTTACACAATAAGGGGGGGGGGGCGGGGCATCACTGGAAGATACTTGAAATCACATGATAGGAAAGAAGCAAGGAGGTGCTGCTGAGAGAAGTCCTGTCCTTTCCAATCCATTCCCGATGTCGCAGGTTTCCACTTGCTGCCTTCGATGCTTTGAATTTGAAAAGTTCCCCGCAGACTCTTGTTTTGAACCCTTGGTGGTAGGGAGGCCTGCGTGGACGTATAGTTCTGAAATGAGCACAGCCATGTCAAGGATCCCGATGATGCCTCAGACCCTTGGGGATGGTGAGGCCTTCCGGGGATCAGGCTCAGAGCAACAGGAAAGCTTTCCTGTGGTCCGAGTACAGATGCTAAGAATGATTGACCTTTATCTAAAACCAGCATAAGCAGAAAGCTATCAGCCACGGCTTCCTCCTCTCTGATGACTGCAACCTGAATCTGCTTCTGTACAAAGACCTCCAACAGAGATAGCTAAAGGGCCCCTTGGTCGGATGAATACAGTAAACCTGCCTGCTCACTCAGGCGAGTATGATAAACACGCTGAGTTTCCTGTCCACTCCTGCATTATCACATGATCCACCCACTCCCAGCTTTTCTGTCCGTGTGTCTGTCCTTTGCTTCAACATCCCAGTCAAGTCCAAAGTCATGCAGGTCATACCACCTGGTACCCAGATTGGAGGGGACGGGCTCTACTTTGGGAGGTTCTGGAAACTTGGGAGATAGGGAAGAGTTGTGGGAACTAAGTTAACAGTGCTGTGTCCTTGTGGGTCTGTGATCCCTAGGTACTTCTTGTCACTTTCTCTGTGTGCTTGCCACCATGACGTCAACTTCTCTCTGTTCTGCCTGGCCCTCCCAGCCTGGAGGCACGGAAACTTCCCAAATCATAAGTCCAAATAAACCCTACCCCCAAACCCATTCTCTTGTCTTTGTCGGGTGTTTGGGTCACAATGACACAAAAGTAGCTAACGCTACAAGAAACAATTACTGCAAAGGTAGCAGTTTAAAGCAATACAGTTTAAAATCTTAGAGAAGTTGATAACCTAACATGGCTCAATTGTGTTCTCAACCCTAATCCCCCAAGGTGTCTACCATGCTGTCCTCTTCTCTGGAAATGGGGGTGGGGGAGAGCACTTACAGACCTGTCTGAGGTCTCAGTTTCCCCCCTGGATGTCAGCTGGGTTCTCCGCCAGTCTCCAGAGGCCACTGCAATTTCTTCTCACACAGATCTTCCACCTCCAAGTCGGCCGTAGTGTGTCAAATTCCACTCACGCTCCAAATCTCCCCAACTGCTCCAGATTGTTTTAAGAGCATAAACGACTCCATCAGACTCCACATTTCAAGGAGATGGTGGCATGTAGCACGACCACCGTGGGAGTGGTGGCTCACCTCATACTCCTGGTAGGGGGAAGAGGAACAGAAAATCTGCCTGTAGCACTGTTAAGTCAGCTCCGGTGATGTTTGGTTCCTGTCTGTGTGTGTCACAAGACAGAGAACATCTGAGTTATCCACCCTGAGTTGTTCTGCTATGATCAGGGACAGGCTGTAGCAGGGAGTACCTAGCATCAGTACCTGAATGTCAGCAGCTCTTTGGAGAGAGAAGGAGAGTACTGGGAGAGGGCAAAATACCCAAAAAGAAACCTTGAAGGAGAAAGTTAGGGAAGGGCCTTGTCCTCCTCCCCCATGCCCTCCGCCTTGCTAAATCCATTAGATTACATTCCTAAGGCTAGCCACCTAAGTTTGTTTCCTAGTCCGCCACTTCCTCCTCCTGAGGCTGACTACCAAGGTCCAGCTATCAAAGTACTGAAGTCCAGCAATCAAAAGCCCCCAACCAAAATATACCACCACATCCTAGCCCGTTCTAACACAGATTTCCACCCCCCTCTTCTTAAAGGTTACATCTATGGGCCAGGTGTGGTGGCGCACGCCTTTAATCCCAGCACTTGAGAGGCAGAGGCAGGTGGATCTCTGTGAGTTTGAGGCCTGCTGGTCTACAAAGTAAATCCAGGACAGCCAAGGCTACACAGAGAAATCCTGTCTCGAAAAACCAAACCAAACCAAAAAAAGAAAAGCAAAGAAAGAAAAAAGAAAAAGTTACATCTGCAAGGTCATTTGCTGTTGTTTCTCTGCCTGAATCAGAAAGCAGTCACCTTAACTTTTCTTCTTCCATTAATAAAAGATCTGTCTATGAAAACGGGTGTTTGGGTGTAGTTTGTGCCTAATCAGGAGTCTGAAAGGGAGCATTCCCCCACTGTACAGGCGGTCTCCTTCATGGTGGGGGACAGCATTTCAAAAAACACACCCACAAACCCACTAGAAGGAAGCACTGAAGTAGGAAACCTATGGACCTTCTAGGATCTTTTCATACCTGCTTGCCACTCCCCAGGAGGCCAGGGCTGGAGGCCACCAGCTTCCTGATTTTAGAGACTTCAGAAGCAAAGCTCGGCTTCTCCTTGAATGATTCAACATGGCTCATGGAGAAAAACACTTAGGCATCATTTGACACCTTTTCTTGTGGTAATGAGGACAAATGGATGCCCCATTTCTGCCTGGCTGCTTTTTATAATTTTCAAAGGAAGCAGGCATCATTGAATGCTATGCCTTGTTAAAGTCACTGGAAGGAAAGGAACACGTGTGGCTGGGTGTTTATCATCAGAAGGGAACATTTACAGCTATGTGTATTTATCAAGTGTTAACTTTTTGCAGTATTTACCAAGAAAACCAGAGAGAGAGAGAGAGAGAAGGAGGAAGAGGAGGAAGAAAAAGAAGAAGCAGAAGAAGAAGGAGGAGGAGGAGGAGAAAGAAGAAGAAGAGAAGAAGAGAAGACGAAAGAAGAAGAATAGGAAGAAAGAAGAAGAAGAAAGAAGAAGAAGAAGTAGAAGAAGAGAAGAAGAAGAAGAAGAAGAAGAAGAAGAAGAAGAAGAAGAAGAAGAAGAAGCGATGACAATTTGAGATGCTAATGTCATAGAAAGGTGCAGGTTCAAAATGTATGATGCCTAGAGCAATGCTTTCTTTAACACAACACAGATGCTCTCCGGGAGCTACGCTAAGCACACTAACATTCACCATCTACATTTCCATGTTACTCTATGCCTTGAGCCTATGATGTGGTCCAAGGGAATCCCAGTTCAACAGCTAGTGAGGGAGACTTCCTCCACTTCCCTTCTACTCTCACCAGGAGTCTGCTCCGTCCAAAGACAGATACCCACACAGAGAGTAGGCCCTTCCTGCCTGCCAACTCTTTTCCTTCTTACTGCACAATCCTCCAGCAATGGTCCATTTTGTTAAGATTTAGCGGGGGAGTTGGGTACAAGCCAAGAAATGCTGCAGGAATCCTATCACGTGACAGCTCTCACCCAAGAGATTTATGGGAGGTATCTTGGAGTGGGAACAAAGGAGAGGGACAGACAGACAGACAGACAGAGAGCAAGAAAACAAGAGAGAGCTCTGTGACGGCAGAGGCCTTTCAAAGGGTATTTGGCGACTGGTAGCTGCTGGTGAAAATGTAGCTGCTGGCGCTGACTCGCTGAAGGCAGGCTGAGGGAGCTCCTTATTTCTAACACACTTGCTCACACCCCGCTACATCTATTCTTTATTATTTTCAGCTCCCAAGGAGATGAAAAATGTGCCATCTTCCCCTTAGTAAGACAGACACAGAACAGCTCCGCTCACTTGGAGCTTGCCCATGCTGAGAGAAGATCAAGGGAATATGGGAAATGCCTTGTATTTTGTTGTAGCAATTGGAGATACACACACACACACACACACACACACACACACACACACACACACACACACACACACACACCCAATCATCTCATGTTGCTCGGTGATCAGGAAGCAGCCTGGGTAACTTACATTTATTGCTACACAGTAAACCTCACGCTCCATTGTATGATCCAATGTGCTATGCATCCCATAGACATTAAGAAAATATGCACCATTTATCATATAAAGTTTTCTGTCTGGCTTATTATTGAATTTAAATCCTATTCATTTTGAATACACACATAGATAGATAGATAGATAGATAGATAGATAGATAGATAGATAGATCTCCAGATCTTTTTGCCAATGATTAATTATGGTAAAGTGCACACAATATAAAATATATCACCTTAGCATTTTTAGGTGTATAGGTCAGTGCTCACATAGCTCACATACCTGTGTTACTATCACCACCATTTACCCAATGGACACTTTTTACCTCGTAAAACTGAAACCCTGTGCCCATGGAATAATCCTTCATTGGCCCTCCCCCTCCCCTCAGTTCCTCGCAACCAGCATTCTGCTTCCTTACCTGAGTGTGACTGACTACTGTAGGCACCCATTTCAGTATAATCAGCCAGTGATTGTCCTTTTGTGACTAGCTTATTTCAGTTAGTACCATGTGCCCAAGGTCACTGATGTTGCAGCAAATGAGATCTTCTTCCTTGTTAAGGAAAAATAGTGTTCCATTGTCTGCCAACACTGTGTTTTGTTTATCCACTGTCTAGCAATTGCTTCTGGCTTACTCTCGCATCTGGGCTGTTTGGAATGAACATAGGTGTAGAAATATCTACTCAAGTTCCTTCTCTCAGTCCCTCTAGATCCATGCACAGCAAAGAGCTGATGGTTCAGGTAATACATTCTTTTTAAGTTTCGTAAAATAAGCTGGGCAGTGGTAGTGCACGCCTTTAATCCCAATACTTGAGAGGCAGAGGCAGGCAGAGCTCTGAGTTCTAGACTAGTTTGGTCTACAGAGTGAGTTCCAGGACAACCACGGCTACATAGAGAGTCCCTGCCTTGAAAAAGAAAACAAAACAAACAAAAATAAGTTTTATAGAATATTGTCATGTGTGCTGGTTTGAATGAGAATGGCGTGCACAGGGTCATATAAGTGACTTTTGGTTCCCAATTAGTGGAACTGTTTGGGAAGGCTTAGAAGGCATGGCCTTGTTGGAGAAGGAGTGTCACTGGAGGTGGGGGCGGGGCCTTTGAGGTTTCAAAAGCCCATGCTAGGCCTATCCCTTCTTTCTGCCTGCAGCTTGTAGATCATGATGTAAGTTCTTAGCAACTACTTTTAGCACCATGCCCACCTGATTGCTACCATGTTCTAGGCTATGATGGTCATGGACTAACCCTCTGAAACTGTAAACCAGGCTGCCTTGGTCATGGTGTCTCTTCACAGCAACAGAATAGTAAGTGTAGGCTCAATTTTCTTAACAATTATATTTTATTATGAACTCACTAACAGAGTGTACCTTACTTACAACCCAACTTACCCAAACAATAGGAAAAGGGTATTAAAGAACACAATAATGAAACCTCAAGGATATCAGTTCCGAGGAACGATTCTGGCATAGTCAACAGGATTTCAGCAAACCCGCAATTCAACCAAGGTTGCTGCTGGACCCTGGAACAATAGCTGAGGATGTATATACATACATACATACATACATACATACATACATACATACATACATACACACACATACCTCTTCTCAGGGTCTCTACTGGGATGTTATCAGCTGGCAACATCCAAGCTCTCCCACAAAGTGGTCCAACTTCTAAGTGGAAAACCATCCTGCTCTCTCCCAAGTCTGTTCCCCATCCCACACTTGGGATCAACACAAAAACATGTTTATCTCTCCTACAAGTAAGTAACTAAGACATCATGTCATACCACAGAGGCCACACCTTTTAACATTCCCACAAATAGTACACAGTGGTTCAAATGTTTTCACATTTTGCCAACATTCATTTTGAAGACTACACATGTACATACACACACCCCAGTGTGTCTTTCATGGTTATGATATGTCTTTGGTTTTGTTTTTGTTTTGTTGTTGTTGTTTTTGTTTTTCGAGACAGGGTTTCTCTGTGTAGCCTTGACCATCCTGGACTCACTTTGTAGACCAGGCTGGCCTCGAACTCACAGAGATCCACCTGCCTCTGCCTCCCGAGTGCTGGGATTAAAGGCGTGCGCCACCACGCCCGGCTGGTTATGATATGTCAAAGACTTCTTGAGATGCATTTTTTTTTATTACAATTGTATTTCCATTTTGGTAGCAGTGAACAATTGTCCTTTATGTATTTTATACAACATTATACATAAAATTTGATAATTATTATTAATGATCCATTTTTCTTCATATCTTATTGCCTGGTAAACAATTCTTTGGCAAGTTGCTTCTAAGATCTCAGAGACTGTGGATAAATGATACCTGGGGGGTTTGGTGTCTCTAAGGGTCTTTCAGTCATTCTCTGTATAATACAGAACTATTAGCCCATCATTCATGACAGGCTGTTGTTACACACCCAACACCGGTTGACTGGAGATGATCTGTCAGGGCCTCTAGCTCCACATTAAATACTTGAACACAGTCAGACTAAGGGGTTGGACATAGAAATGTAGCTTCAAGCAAGGATGTTCACAGCTCCCACTTCCACAGACATTACATTGGCAGAAGAAAATTACTCAATAAGTAAATACAATTTTGGTACATTGTACAAAGAAGGACACAGTATAAAGTAACACATGACAGAAGGAATTACCCCGGCATTTCCCTAGGACCCTCCCTAAGGAAGTCATATTTAAACTGATAATAGAAAGGATCAATCACCCCATGCATTTCTGAAGAACTTTATGGTTAGAGCACATGCTATAGCTAGACAACTCACATTCAAACTCTCCCTGACAGTTATTAGTAGAAGATGAGAATAGAGTGACTCTTTGTGTTTCCCCTCACCTCCTAGCAAACTCAAATATTACACTCAATGTGATGATGAGGTAGAACTTTTGGATATAAGCTAATTGTGAGGATAGAGTCCTATGAAGGGAATTACTGTCCTTATAAAAATAGACACAACAGAACTTATTTTATATTGTGATATTGATGTTTATATGAGATATTGGGGACAAAAAGAAAGGAAAGGTTATGGTTTAACTGTGATGTGTTTGTGTGTCAAATTGATAAGTGGTCAATTGTGCTGGCTAGTTTTATGGCAACTTAATACAAGCTAGAGTCATTTGGGAAGTAGGAACTTCAATTGAGAAAATGCCCCCACCACACTGGCTTGTGAGCAAGCCTATAGTGTATTTTTTATTTATACTTAATGTGGGAGGGCCCACTGCACTGTCGGTGGTTCCACTCCTGGACTGGTGGTCCTAGGTTCTATAAGAAAACAGGCTGAGCAAGCCATGAGGAGCAAGCCAGTAAGCAGCATTTCTCATGGCTTCTGCTTCATTTCTTTCCCTCCAGGTTCTTGTCCTGCTTGAGATCCTGTCTTGACTTCCTTCAATGATGGCTTGTGATATGGAACTATAAACTGAAACCCTTTCCTCCTCAAGTTGCCTTTGATCACGGTATTTCATCATAGCAATAGAAACCCTAACTAAGACAGAAATTATGTCTTTTTTTCCACCTTGTGCTGTTATGAGATAAATCTGGTCATCTGCAGACCAAGAAGTCAGTCATCAGACATCAGATGTACTAGCATCTTGTTCTTAGACTTCTTAACTTCCAGACAAAGGAGAAATACATTTAGCATACCAGTTGGTCTATAATTTGTTACAGCAGCTGAACTAAGACAAAGACTTTACGTAAGTTAATTTACTTCTCTAAATATAACAGTAGTAAGCTGATTTCTACACGTAAGTTTCTGGCATGGAATATATATACATATATATGTATGTATATACATGCGCATATATTAGTATTAATTATTCATTGAATAAATGAGCCAGACACAGGGCTGAGGAGTGCTGTAACAGCGACATGAGCATTGCCTTTGTAGAAGAGCCATTTGACTATAATTTGATAGGAAGTGGTCTGCAGAAAGATTGATTTTGACAGTTCTTACCTAGAGCTCCAGTATACTCACATTACAATCTCGTGTCTAGAACTGTATCCTGAAGAAGAAATGAGCCTTGAATGTGTACAAGGTTTAAACTACTTTTAATGCTGAAAAGTTTAAAAGGACTGCGTGTCCCACAAGAAAATTTAATAATAGCTCAGTCCATATGACAGGACACTCTGAAACTATGGATATACATTCAAAATTCTATTTCCTGACACAAGATTCTGAATTGCATGTGTGAGCATCATTTGCTAAGACTGTGTTCTAATCCACAGGATGCAAGAGTGGAAGTATTTAAGCCAAAGTTGTTAACAGCTGTGGTTCAATAAAAACCAATTCTGACAAACTTGGAGGGAGAGGAAGAATGTTCTGGAAGGAATTCAAATAACTTGGGGGTTGGTGGGGGGGAAGGAAACCTAAACAATAAGGCTTTGGGAAGAGAGAAACCAAGTGGGTGGGGCATCCAGAAACAAAGAGCACACTGTCTTACACTATGTCTGATGAAAGCCAGCTCAGTCTGTGTGTCGGTCTGTCTGGTCCGTCTGTGTGCCCTGCCTTCTGTCACACTCAAATCCAGATCTCCAGGAGAGTAGGCTTTGGCCAGACTAAGGTCACTGGGATTGACAGCTGCAACAAAGCTACATGCAGTGAAAGAGCAGCATCAGCCAGAGAAAGAAGCCAGGGAAAAGATAGTAATAGGTAGGCTCAACAGTAATAGGTTTTTTGGGACAGTAGTTGCCTTATATGCTTTATTTATCTATATTCTTTAATTATTTTGTAGTGGGCTGGTGTTGCTTTTATAATAAAGAAAGTTTCCTTGTCAGTTCGAAAAACCTCAAATGCAAACAAGCCGCTGAGTATCCTCGATGGCCTACCTCCCAGCCTGCTTCTGCCTTTGTTTTTATACACCTACGGCTGGACCTTCTACAGCAAGCCTCATCCCTAGACCCCGTGCTCCACCCACATGTCCGCTTATCTACCTGAGCTAATTGAATGGGGTGTTTATGAACACAGCAATGCTCTTGAAAACAGAGAGGCCTAAATAAGTACGCAACTCTGGACCTTCATGATACGAGAAGCAGGTTCCAAGTCTTTATGCAATGATGGAGTAGATTTTGCACCTTAATCCATGAGCTATTGCAAGCACCTGCCCAGTGCTTCCGCCCTGTCGCTTCAGTGCAAACCGTGTGAGTGCAGCTGTACCTCCCTTAGTTAACGTAGCACTGTTATTAGTGGATTGGCTCTGTTGCGAAAAGTCGATGTCTCCTCTTTCCAAACATTCCATATTACGTCCCTTCCCTAGATTGGATATTATTTTTCCTTAGAGCTGAGGAGGCCACTGAGATGCAATTTGCTCAAAATCACACAACTAGAAGCAGCAGGTGATACCTGCCTTTGGCTAACTGAGGGCCAGACCCTTAACCTAGCGTGGTTCGCGGTCCTTCTCTGTCAGCGTATACAGGCTGAGACCGGGTCTCAGGCCTCATGATGCAGGCCTCCTGACCACCATCAGGGGCTCATAGTTCATGGTAAACACAGAGGAGACGTTGAGCTTAGTAAGTGGACATGAAAAGTACGTTTGACAAATTGTAATGGACATAAAACTGCTGAAATAAGGCAAAATACATTAAACATGTGTATTCTGGACAAAGTCAGGGTAAAATCACCAGCCGAACACTCCATGCCCAGTGCTTGAGATCACAACTTCAGGATCCCAGATTTGGTAAAATTTGCATAATGAGATTTTGGGGGGATAAGAAGTAAGTCTAAACACAGAATTCCTTGGTTTTGTCTAAACTTACACACAGAGTCTGAATGGAATTTGAGACAGTATTTTTACTGTGCCTGCGTTTTGACTGCCACCTGTCCCCTGAAGTCAGCGGTGGCCTGTTCCCCTTGCAGATGAGTCTATCATTGCTCAGAAAGAAATTTCAGACCTGAACGTTTGGACTGAGCATGTTCAGCTTCATGCCACTGAAGTTGAGATGTAAAAGTGGTTAAATTAGTATGTTTTATTTAATGTGTATTTTCTCTGTAAAAAAATGGTATTTTAAAAGCCTGAAATTTGACAGATGTAACAGCCAAATAGCACTGCCTAAGCATATGTAAAATTAAGAAAATTCACACACACACACATACACACACACACATACACACACACTCACAACATACATATACACACTCCCACACACACATATGCATACACATAAACACTCACACATGACTAGGGATAAGATTATTTTGTAATTCAAATGCTAATTTCTGTACCCACCCCCATATCTGGTTGTGAAACTTGTTAAAATAATATAAGGGAGCCTCAATTATTTGTGTGATAGCAGGTTAAGAGGGAAACTGAGAAACAAGCGCAGTTTTATAAAAATAACTATAACACACACTCACACACACATACACACACCTGTATGCACACACACACATACACCAGTGTATTTAGTTATTTTTCTTATCACTATGACAAGAAACCTGAGAAACACACTTGAAAAGAAGGTTTGAGTTCGGATCAAATCGCACTGCCCAGTCCACCATGGTGGAGGATGCACTCCCCCCCCCCAGAGACCAAGCTGTCGTGGTGGGAGCCTCCATTATGGCTTCCTTGTTTTCTGGTGGGCCAGGAAGCAGAGGGCTCAGTCTGTGACAGATGTGGGAAGCACCTTCAAGGCCAGCCCCCAGCCCCTCATTTCTTCTGGGTAGACCACAGTCCCAAAGGCTCTACAACTTCTCCAAGCATTACCACCACAGGATAGGGCATCCCACATCCAAGCCATGGTGCCTAGCTTCACGGTTCTTTGTTGCTGTTCCGAACCATGTTACCCTGTTCGTAAGCAAGGCCACTACGGCCAACTGTCAGTGGGCCATTTCCGACAGACTCCCCACAGTGAGGACTTGACACCACCCTTTCCACACTATGACCACTCTCAAGACTGAGAATGTAGCCGGGCGTGGTGCACACCTTTAATCCCAGCACTCGGGAGGCAGAGGCAGGCAGATAGCTGTGAGTTCGAGGCCAGCCTGGTCTACAAAGGGAGTCCAGGACAGCCAAGGCTACACAGAGAAACCCTGTCTCAAAAAACCAAAAACAAACAAACAAACAACCCCCCCAAAAAAGACTGAGACTGAGTAAACTAATATAGCTGCTTCAGAAACTGATGTGTGAGTTCTTTTACTAAAAAAAACAAAACACAGAAACCTAAACCTAGAGTTACTACATGATACAGCAAGTTATGCCTGGAAATGCACCAACAACATGGAATTCTGGGATGCAAACATATTTGCACACGCAGGTGCATAGCAGTATTATTCACCATAATCAAACTGGGACTATCATGGTCACTGATACCCAAATGAACAACATAGTGAGTGGCTGTGTACAACAGAATATTACTCAACCTTAAAAAGGCATGAAATCTTGATGTGACAGGCAAGACAATGCAGGCACCTCCATCTTGTATTCTTACTGGAAGGGTGGTGCAGAATTCAAGTTTAGCTAAAACTTGATCTCCTTGGTGAGAGAATCCCATAGAAAACTACCCAGCTCTACTCTAGGAAGCCAAGGTCAAGATGCCCCAGCTAGCTTAGGTTAGATTTTGTTAAGCTGCCTGCTTGTTTGTGCAGAACCCCCTCCAGCTGTTTATTTTTGGTTCGGTAAAACTGATAACTTCGGCAAAGCCCCCACCCACCCACCCACCGGCAGCTGCCAACTGAGATGCTGGGTCATGGCTTTTGCCTTCAGCAACCCCGTGCAATGGACACTTAGGGCTAAAATTAGGACCCGAAGACCTAAGTGTAGTTCCAGCCAACTGGAGTTTCAGAGTGCTATAAACAGCATAAGAGTGGTTAACTTTGGTGAGCTCCTGTAACATTGACACGTGTTACAACATGGATGGCCCTTGGAGACATCATGCTAAGTAAAATAAACCAGTCACAGAAGGGCAGACTCTATGAGATTTCCCTTCTATGAGACACAGCATGAGGGGCACATATGAAGACATCAGATTTATGGGTGGTAGGGTGGTGACCTCCACACAGTTGGGATAGGGAGAGAGGACAACGACTGTGTAGTGGGTAGAGGGTTTCAGTGCAGGATAAGATGGATGAGCAAACAGCAACATAAAACAACTTCATGTACTGAACTTAGGGAAATCACTCTTTTTCTCACTTTTTCATGGTCAGGGAGCTTAGTTTTAGTGAGAGAAGCTCACATGGGTGTGTTTTTAGTGATTAGAGTTTCACAAAAATAGTGACTTTGCCTTGAAAATTTCACGTTAACTGAAGTTGAGACTTAAAAATGATTAAAATGGTACATTTTACTTTATGTTCACTTCACTGTAATAAAAATGTTATTTCAAAGAGCCAAAGAATGTGATCAAAAGTGGATTTGGTGTTGTTACAGAAGAAAGAAAACCCACTGTGAGGTCTTACTTTGTAACCCTAGAGCTAGCCCACTCTAACAGATGCTTCTAGACCCTGCAGTATCCCACGGCCATCTAAGTCCAGCCCATGCTATGGGTGGCTCAATACTCTTCTCCAAAACAACTTACTTTCAAAGTTCATTTCTAGTTTCCTTCTGTCTAAACAAACATTTAACATGAAATTATGGTCCTTGTGTGCATTGCCTTTTTCTTACACATAACTTAATGTACACTGACCAGTCCATAACCTGAAGGTCTTTCTCATTGCTTGCTTTGGAAACTGCTTCAGCAATGCTATCTCTCTTTTCGCAACAATAATTCTTTCATTCCTTAGTGAAGCAATGCAAAGAGAATGGGTTTCTAAATGGTGAGGCCTGGGTATGAGATCTGGGTATGACAGCTAGGTATGAAAGCTGGATATGAAAGCTGGGTATTCACTGTCATCTAATAAGAAACTGAGTGCACACTCTCATTCCAGTAACCTGGAAGAGATTATTTACAAAGATACGTATGGGCAGGACTGACCATAGGTCTTAGCTTGCTCCAAGACACATTAGTTTCAACCTGTTTTCCCTGTGTGAAATGTAAGAGCATTCTCTTTACTCTTGAGAGTAAAGTAGGTGCTATTAATTAATGCATAATTATCATATGTTGTTTAAAAATTTTTAAGGTTAAAGAGTGTTTCATGTAGGATGACAATTTATATCTCTCTCAATTCAGGAATATCACAGGTATAAGACAACAGTCCAGGTTAAGGAACTATGAATATAAGTGTTACCGCTCTGGAGAGAAAAGTATTCTAGCAGTTGGGAGCCAAGGAGTACCACAAAAGCACAAGTCTCATACAGGAGATTTATTGGGAGGGAAAAAATTCAAAACAGTGGCTGCCTCTGCTTGGGCAAGAAGCAGCAGAGACATGGGCAGAATACAGGCTTTCTATAAGGTTGTGGGGGGGGCTGTTTCCAGGATGGCCTATGATTGGAGGGATTATTTAGTCTGATCTTGAGACAAGCTCAGGGATTGGTGGGATATGTTTTTTCCCTGTAAGAGCATGGTATGGCCACTCTCCTGCCTCAGGGCTCGGAATGGACGTTAAGGCCCTTAGGGGCCTGCCTGGTGGAGCTCCTCAGGCAAGAACCTGACTACTCAAGTGCCTCAAGGGTCAAGCCAGGCTGGCTGCCAGAGTAGTCTAAGAGCCTAGCAGCTAGAGTTCTCCATGGGTGGGGCTTACAAGGAGTCTGAGCACAGCAGAGAAAGCCCTCCTGTTAGGCAAGTTGGTATGAATACCCAACAGTGAAGGAGCAGGCAGCCTGAGGACTGAGAGGTGAGAGCACACCATGGCCTTAACTTGGAGTGTCCCCCACAGGCAAATGTGTTTGAACACTTGGTCCCCAGCTAGTGAGGCTGTTTTAAAAGGTTGTGGAGCATTCAGAATGTAACTCTTTCTAGAGGAAGTTAAACATTGAGGGTGGGTCTTGAGGTTAGATATCCTGGATCCACTTCTGGTTTTCTCTCGGCTTCCTATTCCACCAACATTTAGTTGAGGCTTGGTTGAGGAGTCCCAACTGCACATTCCTGCTTTCATGGAGCATCCTGTAGCCATGCTCCCATCCATGGGAGACCATAACCCGAAGAAAGCCCTTTCTCTCTTAAGTTGCTTCCTGTCAGGGATGTGGTCATGGCAACAAGAAAATTCACTGTGGGATATCAGTAGCTGTCAGCCAGTAAGAGAGTCCTGTCTAGCAGCCATCTTCAGAGGAACTGAGCCATTCGTGGAAGGACAGTCGACTAGAGACAACCTTGGAGGGAGACAAAGCAGGAAAGAAAAGCCTGAATTCACCTGTCCCTAGTTTGATTTCCTGCCAAATTTCTTGATGGCTGGGAAGTGAAAGTGTTTATTGATGCAGTCACTGGGTCAGCTTCCTAGGCTTCCCAGTAGGTAGGTGAGGAGGGCAGCAGTGACTCTGAGGGTGGATAGAGTTGTATTAGCCGAGGCTTTTCATAGTAATAGAACATAGAATGAATCTCTCTCTCTCTCTCTCTCTCTCTCTCTCTCTCTCTCTCTCTCTCTCTCTCTCTTTCTCTCTCGCTGTCTGTCTCTCTCTCCATATATATAACATGGAAATGTATATAAATATATAATATATTATATAATAAACAATATATATTTATATAAGCATAAAATACATTATATAAGTATAACATATACATATATAATAAATCCCATATATGAGATTTAGTAGAATGACTTACAGGTTGTGGTCCAGCTAATCCAACAATGGATGGTCATGAATGGAAAATTGAAGAATCCAGAAGTTGCTCAGTCCACAGGGCTAGATGTCTCAGCTAGTTTTCGGTAGATGCTGGAATCCCAAAGAAGTGGGCTCTAATGCCAGAGAAGGAATGGCAGGAGCAATCAGGCAAAGAGAAAAAGTGTCCTTCTCCAATGCTCCTTATATAGGTTTCCAGCAGAAGGTGTGGCCCAAATTAAAGATGTCTTCCTACATTAAGATCTGTGTTTAACGAGTGTCTTTTCCCAGATAAAAAGATCTGGATTAGGGCTGAAGAGATGGCTCAGTGGTTAAGAGCACTATCTGTTCTTCCAGAGGTCCTGAGTTCAATTCCCAGCAACCACATGGTGGCTCACAACCATCTACATCAAGATCTCATGACCTTTTCTGGTGTGCAGGCATACATGCAGACAGAGCACTCATATACGTAAAGTAAATAAACAAAATCTTAAAAAAAAAAAAAAAGAGAGATCTGGATTAAAGGCATGTGTTCCTATCTCAAACATATGGAATAAAAATGGATCTACCTACTTCAAATTAAGCAAAAATCCTTCACAGATGTGCCCTCCCCTTTTGGATTTTTGTTGGTTCTAGATGTAGTCATGTTAACCTGAGAGTAGCCATCACAAGAGAATGACCAATCACAAGAGAATAGCTACCATCACAAGAGACTGGCCATCACAAGAGAGAATAGCCGTCAATCACAAGAGAATGACTATCATCACAAGCAAATAGCCATCACAAGAGACTAGCCATCATCATAAGAGAATGACCATCACAGGAGAATAGCCATCAATCACAAGAGAATGACCATCAATCACAAGAGAATGGCCATCCATCACAAGCCACAAGAGAACAGCCAGTGCTGCTCACTGTGCTCCATGGCTAGATCCTCCCACCTCTTTGGACTCAGTTTCCTTCTCCTTTACATGCAGGCCTCATTCCAGACACCACTTAGGACCTCCCAGCTTTAATGTTATATTAAGAAAAACAATCATTGGTGTATGTTATGCTTTTGGTAAGAACTGGAGATTTCCTTCTATCACCTCCATCTCCCCAGAGGTACTTTTCCTCTCCTCTTAGAGTACACTCAGTGTTAAGCCTGCTTGACAGGAATCCTGGAAACCTGGTGAGTGGAAGAACACACTTGAAGGACAGAAATACCCATGAATGGAAACTCTGAGAATATTACCCTTACTGAACACCTCACAGCCCCCCCCCCCCTTGCTGTAGAAGGCAATAAACAGAGACTGGCTAAGATGATTATGGTATTCCCATCTTAAATGGAAATGCTACTTTTATTACTAAACAACAAAGAAGCAAGGAGATGAGGGGAAGGTGACTTCTTACAGCTGCTTGCAGGATGCCAATTGTCATTGCTCCTGGAAGACAGACTGTGGATGGGATTAATGCTGAAATCAGGAAGCCCGCTTTGTGAGAGGCCCAGGAACTCGCTTACAGCACAATGTATACCTTACTCAGCAGTGCTGGATGCTCCTGAGAACTACAGAAACATCAATAGAAGAGGACGAGAATTTCCCAGTGTAACAGGAAAGAGGAGCTACTTACTCAATAGACACCAATAGTGTATCACAGCCCATCTCACCCATGAATCGCACCATGCCTCCAGAGTTGTGGGATTTGTCTTCCTAACCTGAACATATGGGAGAGGTGTGTCTCAGTGTGTTGGCTAGTTTTTGTTGACTTGACACAAGCTACAGACATTCTGGGAAGATGGAACCCAATTGAAGAATTGCCTCCAACAGATTGGCCCATGGGCATGTCTGTGGGTCGTTTTCTTGATGTTTAATTGATGGAGGAAGGTCTAGATAACTGTAGGAGTTACAACCCCTGGGCAGGTAGTCTTGGGCTGTATAAGAAAAGTAACTGGAAAAAAAAAAAGACAAAAAAGGGGTTGGGGATTTAACTCAGTGGTACAGCACTTGCCTACCAAGCACAAGGCCCTGGGTTCAGTCCTCAGCTCTGAAAAAAAAAGAAAAAAGAAAAAGAAAAGTAAAATAAAGTAACTAATATGAGCCTGGAAGCAACCAAGGAAGAGGGATTTTCTCATGGTTCTTGCCTCAGGTACCTAGTTGAGTTCCTTTCCTGACTTCCCTCAGTGATAGACAGTGACCTGAGAGTTGTAAGGTGAGATAATGTCTTTTTTTCCCCTAGTTGGTTTTGGTTATGGAATTTAACCACAGCAACAGAAACCAGACTAGAACAACAAACCATCTCTCCAATGTTATGACAAGATACGCGAAGAACTCAAAGGAGGAAAGGCATGTTTGGGGATGTGGTTTCAGGCTATTGTCAATTGGCTGTGTCCTTCAGGGGCCTGTGGGGAGGATGAGCATCATGGTGGGAACACATGGAGCCATGAAGCTGCTCACCTCTCGGTGGCCGAGGAGGAGGGAGAGAAGTGATCCAAGCTTTCCACTGTCTCTTTCAGGGCACACCCTTAAGACCTAACTTCCTCCCATAAGGCCCTGCCCCCTAAAGGTTCCATTACCTCTCAATAGTGCCCCAGTTGCTCAGGTCTTCAAGATGCATCCTTAAAGTAAATAAATAAATAAATAAATAAAAATACATCCTTTTGTGGCCAGGTGAAGCCTAAGCCATAACAACAGATGGCCTGATGAAGAACTTAATCAGTAGGCACAGAAGGTAGGCTGCTTGTGTCCAAGTCCTTACTGTCACGCATGGGCCAGGTGACCTTGACAAGTTACTTAGCTTTTCTGCCACTTAGTTCTTCATCAATAAAATGAGGATAGGTGCCTTCTTGCATGACAGTAGTATGCACAGAATGTTAATAATAAAGGACTAAGTAAATAAATAAAGGTAGAACGATGTTGTGTTTTCTGACAGTCTTCGGTGACCAAAACGGTTATCTGTGGGAGAGCCAAGAGAAGACCCTCAAACATAAATACCAGACAGATAGCACAGGGGTTTTTTTCTGTTTGTTTGTTTTATTTTTGTTTTTGTTTTTTGAGAACGGGTTTCTCTGTGTAGCCTTGCCTGTCCTGGACTCTCTTTGTAGATCAGGCCTCAAACTCAGAGATCCACTGGCCTCTGCCTCCCCAAATGCTGGGATCACAGGTATGTACCACAGTGCCCAGTTGAGAAAAGTAAACTTTTACTGGGTTTGAACATCTACCCAAATAATTAAGTTTGCGCTAAAATTCTTTTTTCAAGTTTAGCTTCCTTTCCCTTCATTTTCACAGATGTTGAACAGTATTTGGCCTATGATTTATTACAGCAGCCGCACATGCATATTAATGTGCATATAAATAGACACATACATACTTATGGGCTCAAATCCTTCCATGGTATAAATTACCCTCTCTGTGTTGTTTGCTTATACAAAGGTATCGAATCCAAAGTCACTGCTTTGGTGCTAATAAATGTCCTCAAAAAGTTCACATACTAAAAGCTTGGTTTCTAAGGTACTTCTAGTCAAAGGCAGTAGGTAAGGGCTGGGGCTCTGTGGGAGTCAGTCAGGCACTAAGAGTGTGCCCTCAAAGGAAATGGTAAGACTCCAGTCTCTTCCTATTCCTGTCTTACTTTTGACACTCAGTGTTGGACTGGAACCTCCAGGACTATGAGTCAGTGTAAGTATTTTTCCTTTATAAACTAATTATCTCACATATTTTGTTATAGTGACAGAAAGCTGCCTGTACTAAACTGATTAGATCTGAGATCTAGGCCTTTTAAAAGGAGATCATATTTTAATCTAGCCTTGGGCTATGTTTCATCACCTGATATGAGATAACTTCTCAGAGTTTTATAAGACCAAATGAGGTAATGCAAGAAAAGCACTTATGGCAGTGATTTTCAACCTACATATCATGACCCCCTCTTGAGAGTTGAAGAACCCTTTCACAGGGATCACCTAAGACCACCAGAAAACACAGATATTTACATTATGATATATTATGATATTTACATTACATAAAAGTAGTAAAATTATAATTATTAAGTAGCGATGAAGATAATTTTATGGTTGGGAGTCACCACAATATCAGGAACTACGTTAAAGGGTCACAGCATTAGGAAGGTTCAGACCCACTGGCTTAGAACAAGCAGAGAAAAGAACTACAGATGATCAAAGGAAACCAGAGACCAGGTCATAAAAAGAACCATGACTCTCTCTCCTTCTGTGTCTCTCTCTCTCCCTCCCTCCCTCTCCCCCCCCCAGTCACTCATTTTCCCTCTTCCCTTTCCCCTTCCTCTTCTCTTTTCCCTCTACCTCTGTTCTACCTTGCCCCACCCCTAAGCATCTTGAAGATATTTGCAAAGTTACAGGAAAGTCTACACGGTAGAGAACTAGGGGTTCCAGCCAACACCCATTCCTGTGAGTCATTTTCCGGTCTCACTCAAGCTTTCAGATGACTACAGTCCTAACCGGTACCTTGACTACAGTGACCTTAATGACCTCAAGGTAGAACACCAGCCATCAGGCACCTGAATTTCTGACACTCTGTGTGATGGTCTAAATAGGAATGGCCCACATTAGACTCATATATGTGGATGCATGGCCATAGAGAGTCACACTATGAGGAGGTGTGGCCTTGTTGGACTGGCCTTCTTGGAAGAAGTGTGTCACTGTGGAGGTGGGTTTTAAGGTCTCAGATGTTCAAGTTACTCCCAGTGAGGCACACAGTTTCCTTCTGATGGCTTCGGATCAAGATGTAGAACTCTCAGCTCCTTCTCCAGCACCATGTCTGCCTGCACGCTGCCATGCTGCCCTTCATGATAACACTGGACTAAACCTCTGGAACTGTAAACCAGCTCCAATTAAATGAGTAATTTAAATAATTAAATTTTGTTGATTAAATTAAATCTTCCTTTATAAGCGTTGCCATGGTCATGGTGTCTCTTCACAGCAATAGAAACCCAACAAAGACACATGGCCATAGAATTTTGTTGTTAAGTTGGTAAGTTTTGGCATAATTCATTACACAGAAATAGATGGCTAATACCATAGAGATTGAGTCCCTAGTCTACTGTAGTACGGTGTGGTGTGTTCAGTAACAGCTTTCCTTCTGGCCCCAAGCTCCCAGAATAATGACTCATGAGACTCAAAATACATTTACAAATATGGCTAGGCTATTCTTTGACTAGCTCATAACTTAACTTAAAACAACCCATTTATAATAATCTACATTCTGCCACATGGCTGGTTACCTCTGCTCGGGTACCATTCATCTGTCCTCATCACATCTTCCTGGACATAGCTCCTGTGCCTGCTCTATCCCAGAATACTTTCTGCCTGCCAGATGTCCCACCATCTAGTCTACCCTTTCCTGTAGGCCATAGTTGTTTTTTCTTTTTTTTAATTGACAGGCAATGTATCCGTACAATACACAGGCTATTCTCTCTACAGTCTACTACCTGCAGGAGAGAGTTAGAGCACATGTAATAAGGCACTGAACTGTACACTACAGGAAGTGGTCATTCTAAAGTGTGAGGATGGGCTGTGGAAAGCTGGGGGTGCAATACTCAATGGCAGAGCAGTTGTGCAGTAGTTTCAAGGCTGTGTTTGATGCCCAGCACCACAAAAACTAGCAAGAGAGAGGAGAGAGGAGAGGAAGAGAGAGAGGGAAGGGAAGAGGAAGAGAAAAGAAAGGAAGATAAGCTGGAGGAATGTTTCTCAACCTGTGGGTCACAACACAATGGAAGTCAAGTGACCTTTTCACAAGGGTCACCTAAGACCATCTGTATGGCAGCCAGGCAGTGGTGGTGCACGCCTTTAATCCCAGCACTCAGGAGGCAGAAGCAGGTGGATTTCTGTGAGTTCAAGGCCAGCCTGGTCTACAAAGCGAGTCCAGGACAGCCAAGGCTACACAGAGAAACCCTGTCTTGAAAACACAAAATGAAAAAAAAAAAAAAAAAAAAGCCATCTGTATGTCATATATTTAGATTACCATTCATAGCAGTAGCAAAATTACAGTTATGAAATAGCAACAAAATAATTTTATGGTCGGGGTTGCAGCGTTAAGAAGGCTGAGAACCACTGAGCTAGAGAAGGAAGACATCAGTTTGCTAAAATAATAATAATAATAATAACAATAAGCTAGGGTGCTTAGGGTCCTTTTTATCTTTGCACCAAACAAAACTGAGCACCAATTGGGCTGAATACTGAAAGGAATTTGAGCTATAAGGATATGGCTCCGGCTTTCAAATAATGGAGGTTTAATGTAAGCCAGCCAGAGAGACAGAATGACAACCTGAGTGCGAAGCTCCCGGTAGTTCTCCGTGGTTTGAGGAGATTAGAGAAAGCTCTTTAGACAAGGCTGTATATAGCAGAACAGAATGGCTGGAGCTGTGCTTGCCGTGCGAAGAGAAGGTGACGGACGAACAATGGTCTAAGCCAGGGAGAGAACATGTGCAAGGACAAGAAGATGAGAAAGCAAGCCGAGGTAAGGTCCGGAACAAATCTAAGGGAGACCAAAGGGTACAGAGAAGCCAACAAGGCTGGGTTCTGTACTCCTTGTAAGTCTTGCAGAGTCTGCCCTGTACCCACAGGCAAGGCGCAGGGAAGCCAGAGACAAAAGCCAACCCTTTCATAAGGATACTGCTTCCTAGTTTCCCGAGTGCTTATCTCCTCAGGGTTATCCGTACTCCCAAGTAAGCGACTGTGTACCCCAAGTGCGGAGCAGCCAATCAAGGCTGGAGAGCTTTAGCACCACGTACAAAGTCACCCACGGTGAGAGCTGTAGAGCTAGAGTGAAAAAGTCAAGAGGACAAGGTAGACAGGTCGGGAGTCCTTCTGACAGGCCAATACAGAAGACAGGCTGCATGTTCAAAGTTACCTTCAACTGTCAGCTAATGCCAGATTTCCATAGGGGAATGA
Organism: Acomys russatus; assembly: GCF_903995435.1. Lineage (NCBI taxonomy): Eukaryota > Metazoa > Chordata > Mammalia > Rodentia > Muridae > Acomys > Acomys russatus. The sequence continues at coordinate 11,943,684 of NC_067157.1, read as the reverse complement.
AGCCATATGAGTTTGTGGTCTAAGACACACTAGAACCACAGAGGACTAGAAGTAGTTCTGACGGGTTCGTTTCGCCTGCTCTGCAGTAGCATGCATGTGGCGCATCTCATGTTTCCTGACCCAAATCGCAGTAAAGCCAAGGCAAGAGTGGCCAAGGCGACTCCTCGCGATGCTCTTCACTACGGGGTTACACCAGCAAGGCTCTACAACAACAGGGACTCCTGCCCAGCAAGGCCTGTCTGTCTGCGGCTTGCTGTCTCCTAGAGTGTTCCTATCTGGGTGTGGAGGAAGCAGCAAAAAAAAAAAAAAATGTGCCCGTTGAGAAAAAAAACATTCTTCAAAATCATTAGCTAAAAAAATAAAATAAAATAGTCTTAGCTGTATTCTTGAGGACACGATTTATCATTTTCTCATTGGCTCTTTATTTGCATAATTTACCCATGCATAAGTTCTCAATTACTTCTAGGAATTTCAGTCAAGAGGCTTACAACACATCCAGGCAAAGTTCATTTGTTTCCATTGTTGTAATGAGCAGCATCCGGTTCTGACACCCAGTCAAGTATCCTGCTGCATGGTAAATGTTTCTTTAAAGTATGCAGATGCTGATTGTCTTTGAAACTGGAGCGGTGGGAGAGGGAGGAAACCAGTATTTGCCTTAGGAAATAGGAAAAGGCCAAAAAAGATGAAAGAGAATAGAATAAAGAGATAAACATTTAAAAGTATTTTTTGACAGAACTGCTAGCAAAACACAACACAACACAACACAAAAAACACAAATAAAAACGAGTTTGCTTGGGATACATGGATACACTCTTAGTGCTAGTACCTGACCCAAGTCTCAGCCTTAAGATTATTAAAAATACCTAACAAGGGGCTGGGGAGATAGTTCAGCAGTTGAAGTGCTTAGCAGCTGGCAAGAGACCTTGGACCTCGGGTCCCTAGAACCCACATACACGCTGGGAGAGTGTGGTAGGTGGCTCACCTGTAACTCCAGCCTTAGAAGGCAGAGACAGGAAATCCCAAGAGGAAGCTGCCTAGAGACAAGCTTTATCTGTGAGCTCTGGGTTTGATTGGCAGAGCCTGTTTTGTTGTTGTTGTTTGTGTGTTTGTTTTTATTGCTGCTTTGTTTTATTTTTCGTGACAGGGTTTCTCTGTATAGCCTTGGCTGTCTTAGACTCACTTCATAGACCAGGCTGGCCTCGAACTCACAGCGATTCGCCTGCCTCTGCCTCCCGAGTGCTGGGATTAAAGGCGTGCGCCACCACTGCCAGGCTGGCAGAGCCTGCTTTAAGGAATAAGGTGGAAGAGCCATGGGGGAAATTGCTGACATCAACTTCAGGCCTCCACACCGGCCATCCTCCTATCATGCACATACGCCCACAAACACCGGTGCTCCCACACACACGCGAACACACAAACACACATACATGCCCATCATATACACATGAAAAGAACAAAACGAGGTTAAAAAAAAAAAAAAAAACAGCCAACAAGATTTACACGCACAACAGTGCATGAACTCGGAACGGATCTAGATGGCCCTCTACCCATGTAAAGGAAATCTTGAGAACAGATGACAACAACTCAAGCAGCAATTAGCTAAACCCAGGCATGGGGTACGTGTCTGGTTAAATGACCTCTTTTAACTCACAAATCAGCAGCACTGGAAGAACAAGGTTTAGAATGAACAGATCACAGTAACCAAAGAGGTATATGGACTTTGTCTCTCTGGTCTCAAAGGAAACCACGTAAAGCAAGACGTCTTTGGAGTGCAGTGGGAAAGCTTTCATCAGAATTTAGGAAGCTGAGGTAGAGGTGCCATGAGTTCTTGGCCAGCCTGGGCTGCATGGCCAACCTGGACTACAAGGGAAGCTGAAGCCTTCTGGCTAGGTACAATAGTTCTCGCTTTTACCTGCAACATTCAGGAGGCAGACATAGATGTAGCTCTGTGAGATGAGGCCAGCTTGGTCTACGTAACAAGTTCTAAGCCAGCCAGAGCTACAGAGTGAGCTCCTGTCTTGAAAAACAATTTAAAAAGAAAAACATCCTTGAGACTCTCAGAAATTTTGAGTATATGAATGTTAGATACTATTGAGCAATCTCGTCAGATGAGACAACAGCATCAGAGTTATAGTTTCTAGAACTCAAAGTATGAAATAGAGACGCATATGAAGATTTGAATTAGTAAAATAAAATATCTAGGACTTGGGAGGGAGTGGATAAGAAAGCTAAGAGAGCATGTAATAGTTACTTTTCTGTTGCTGCGATGAAACACCATGACCAAGCAACTTGCAGAACGAAGAGTCTGGGTTTGGCTCTCGATGTCAGAGAGTCCACCACGGCAGGAAGGCATTGCAACAGGCGTGGCAGCCGGGGCCACAAGCTGAGAGCTCAGACCCTGAAACAGAGGCACAAAGCAGAGAGAGCAAAACGGGAGGTGGCCCAAGGCTTTCATCCCTAGCGACGCGGCTCCTCCTTCAAAACTTCACCTCACAAGCCTTCCCAAACAGCACTCCCAACTGGGACAAAGTGTCCAAATACCCTATGGGGAATATTGTGTATTCAAACCACTGCAGTCCACTCTCTGGCCCTCTATAGACTTGTGGCCATATCACAATACAAAATGTGTTTAGTCCAACTTCAAAAGTCTCCCTAGTCATAATACAGCTTAAATGTCCAAAACCTCTTCTGAAGACTCAAGACCATCTCTTAATTGAAATTCTCCATAAAGTAAAAAGTCAATTACATATCTCTATCATCTAATGGCACATATATTCATTACCATGGAAGAAAGGAGGCATGGTGAGGAAATACTGGACCAAAGCGAGCCTGGAATCCAGCAGGGCCAACCTCAACTCCTGTAGCTCTGTGCTGATGTTCTCGGCTCCCTTTCACACATTGAAAGCTTCTAAAGGCACCTTTCCCTTTATCCTGATGTTGAGTAACCCTTTCCTTAATGGTGCTAATCTCCATTAACAACTGCAGCCTCTCTTCTAGTGTGCACATTGCCTGCAACATTAAGCCTATAGCACACATTTTCTCTCCAAACTGTATATCTTGTATTACCCCACATGATCTTTTTCACCGTAGACCTGCATAAGCACTGCCAATAATAAGAAGACCGTAGACTCAACATTGTATAGAATTGAAATTATTCTACAACTTTTAAAATGTAATCTCAGGCAAGTTCTCGGGACATGGGCAGAATGCAGACAGATTCTTTGTCAAAATCACAGTGATGGCCTTTAGCTCGGTGTCTGATTTCCCCCGGCCCCCACAAAACTTCTTGCGCTGGCTCTCCACAATCTCGCATTATTCTTAGCACTGTGGTCTCCTTGACAACACCCTACTTGAATGGCCTTTTAAGATCTGCTTACAGCATTCCTTTGCCAATCCTTAATTCCAAAGTCTTCCTACATCTCTCCAAAAATCATGGTCAAGCTCTTCACAGCAACACCCAACTCTAGGTCTCAGCTTCTATCCTATGATAGAACACTGAGCAAAACCAACATGAGACAAAAGGGCTCGCTGACACATAGAGGTTACAGTTTATCACTGAGAGAAGCCAGCGGAGGACCTCGAGACAGGAACATGCGGCAGGAGTTGAGGCAAAACCATGGAGGAATGCTGCTTACTGGCTTGCTTTCCGTGCTTTGCTCAGCCCACCTGTCCTGGGGTACCACCACCACCATACTAACCTCTACTCTCCCACATCAATCAGTAATTTAAAAAATGCTCCTCAGACTTGCCTACAGGCCAGTCTGACAGAAACATTTCCTCAGCTGAAGCTCCTTCTTCCCAGATGACCCTGAACTGTGTAAAGGGATGACTAACTAGCACAGGAGGGCTGAATAGGGCTGATATGTAGTACATGCAGGCACTGGCATTTTCTCACTGTATTCCTTACTTTGTGCAATTAGAAAAATACATAGTCAGGCATGATGGAGGCAGATGGATCAGGAGCTCAAGGTGACCCTCTGCCACATAGTGAGCTAGGGCCAGTTTGGACTATGTGAGAGCCTGTCTAAAAAATTAATAACATGTGGTGGTGCACGGCTTTAATCCCAGCACTCAGGAGGCAGAGGCACACAGATCTCTGTGCGTTCAAGGCCAGCCTCATTGTACTCAGCCATGGATGCATAGTGAGACATCGTCTCAAAAACCAAACAGAAGAAATCAAGAATCCTGGGAGCAGATGGGAGAAAAGAGTACAATTTGAATGGTAGTTATCAGCAGCTGGAGTGGGAAGGGTAGCACTGGAAGGTGACACTGGTCAAAGGAGACAAATGTCATTTAGGCAAGAAAAATACTTTCAAGACATCTATTGTACAATAAGATGACTACAGTTAATAGCAATATATAATATTCTTGGAAATGCTATCAGTAGATTTAAAGTACTCTCACCACAAAAATGACTATGTGAATCAAGTATGTGCATAAAAATGTGCATATAACAATGCATAAGATTTTATTTACCAATTAAAAAAAAAAACATTTAGGTGGCTCAGTGGGCCGGGTGCTTGTTGAACAAAGACCTAAATTGATTCATCCTATCCTAGGTTAAAAAAAAAAAAAGCCAGGTGTGCTGTTATGCACTTATAATCCAACACTGGGAAACCAGAGACAAGAGGATGTCTAAGACTCAGTTCCCAGCCCACCTACTGTATTCAGACAGCTTTAGGTGAGAAACCCTAGCTCAAAATAATTCCAGAGCCCCCCACACACACATGTGCATACACATGCACTCATATCTACACAGACACACATGTATACATACACACACATACAAGAAACTTACAAGAACACACATATACAAGAGCGCATATACATATACACACAATGAAGAATTAAAAAAATAAAATAATACATTGTGGCTTTTTTAAAACGTTGTTTTTGTTTTAGGCCAGAGAAAACAAGGTAATGTTGAAACTGGGTTTTACTATATGGGGTTCTTTATATTTTTCACTACTTCTGTGAGCGTTGAAAATTAAGAGGATAATTTCTGTGGCAGATCACGGGCATGCTGTGCTTTGGCCTCACTCAGGTTACTTACAACCTAAGTGATTTTGGACATAAAAGATGCCGGAGTCCAGCACAGCCTTGGGGTTTCTTCACTTAGTTGAGAAACTGATGCCAACAGGACAGCCGAGTGATACACTCACAGGCCACCTGTGGAGGACCAGGCTTCAAATCCAAACTTTCAGCCCCATTTTTTTTTTTTTTTTTTTTTTTTTCTCCTTCTCCATGTGGAAAACCATCCATCAATTCCACTTTCCCTGTGCTGGTCCAAATTGCCTTAGGGTGAAATGAACACTGATGCGAACGGGTTTGCAGCAGCCCTTTCAACTGTGTCTGGGCGGGGGATGGTTTTCTGTGTTTTCCCCCTGTTCTGTTTTCTCCCACACAGCGGAGCTTTCAAACTCAAGAGTTCACCATAAGAGACCTGGAGAAATAATGAAAAAACAAAAAAACAGAAGGGGCTTAAGGCTGCCAATACACATTCTACTGGAGTGTTCTCTGAAGGAAACGGTTTGAAGCGATGTCAAGATAGCTCTGAATTGTATCCATAACCGCTCATCTTCCAGCGTTACCTGTGAACTTAATCAGAAAGGGCCTCCCATCTGACACAGATTGCCCTGGGCGGTGGCGGTGGCGGGGGGGAGCGGTGAGGGTCACCCCCTTGTTTCTCCCTCGACAAATCTTTCTCCTGAAAGCCATATGGTCCTCTGCTGTGGTTTCAGGCACAATAGCGTGGCGCCTGCCAACCAAGAGGTGTGACTTTTCTAATTGGCAAAGTCTGTTCAGATGTCTGGTCACCAGCTGACAGACTCCAATGTTGACAGCTAGGAGGGTGCAGGGGGGGAGGAGGAGCGTGTGCTGCCTGAGAGGTAGAATTCGCCATCCTCTCAACTCATCACTGAGTCATTGTTCCCTTCCCCCGTCTCTGGAGTGGAGGGACGTCAGCCGCATAATTAGCTGTTTGGGTAAAAGGCAAAACAATATGAGACGTTGGATACCCACTCGGGCGACATCTGCTCCCCAGAGAGCCTACAAAAATAACTCTAGAATGGAGAATGAGAGAGAGAGAGAGACCCGGGCTGGTGAGTCCCAGAAGAAAAGGAGTGATGATGCTGAGTGGAGGAAACTCAGACGCCGTAGTCCTTGCCAGATCTATCATTCCACACGGGCAAGCTAAGGGCCAATGGCGAGCAGCCTTGCCAGGAGCATCAGAGGAAGTTCTGGATGCTGGATCATCGAGCCACCCCCTAGGAGTGATTCAGACAGAGTGACTTCACAAGGACCAGAAAAGCCAAGGGTCAGGAGCTGATCATGTCTGCATCTTCCTGACTCATGCCCTCCTTCAGTATCCCGCCTCCAGTTTAGTTATTTTGCAAAAGTGAAGCCAGATCAGTGGTTCTCAAGCTTTCACAGGCACCTGGACCACTCAAAGAGTTTCTAACTGAGGAGCTGTCAGGTGAAGGAGAGCCCATGTGATGCTAATGCTTCCGGAACACACATCACACTGAGAGCAATCGGTGTGTAGCTTTGACCTGAGGATGAGAATTCAACACGGCATTTATCTCCAAACCACTGTTTGCTCCTTATTGTCTATCTGCCTCTTTTTTTTTTTTCTGCAATAATAATTACTAAGCTGAGCACACAGCCAACCAAAAGAGAAACAGACACTCTCAGCTCCCTCCCAGCTGGGTGTGGCCTGGGACCATTACCATTGACGGGATGGATAAGAGCAGAGGCGGTATGTGCCACCTGCCGGTTGTGGCCTTGAAGAAGTAAGTAGAGCAGGCCTTTCCGTGGCTGTGGGAGGGAAAAGGCAGGAAGCCCTGCTTCCTAGTGATTCTGTGAAGTAGATTCCTGGGGCCACCTTGAACTGAATTATGGGAGAAATTAAACTCTTAACATTACTGAAGCCTCAGCTGGTTTGGATGTCTGACCAGCGTAGCCAGGTCTGCCTCCCCTGGTGAAACAGATGCACGTCAGCCTTATTGGTCGCCATCACAGCCTAGTATGTGGCAAGCCCTGATCTAGGCAGCTAGACGTCTCACCAATCATCCTCAGCCGGTTTGGTAGGATTTAGCATCGCCAAAAGTCATTTAGCTGTTTCTGAAAAGTTCACTTCAATTTTCAATTATAGAAATGTTCCCTAGTCATTTTCTACCCTAAATTACACCTATAATCTAGCTATGTTGGATTGTTAGCTGATACACAATTATGTTTCTAGAAGGAGACCAGAATCCCAGCAGATGATTTAAAATAAATGTTAAATGGATGTAATTTGTGTTTATTTTTGTCTCATTGAAACCAAATACTATAGAATTGCAGTGTCAATTTTACTGTGGTGGTTTGAGGTAAGTAAATGGAGCTGTCCTTTGAAGAGTTTCTCTGAAGAAAATATATAGGGTGAAGACCAAAACTGTCCAGGAAGAAAGGCAGGACAGGCCAAGCCTTACCGCTGTCACATGCTGTTTGCACAGATCCACTTTTGTCGATGTCTCTTTCCAGAATCATAGATCCTACACTGATTTCTCAAAACATTGAATCTTGAGTCAGAAGAGGTTAAAAAAAAACTGCAATCATCTCACCACTGGTCAGTCACACACACAGCATCTCACTGCTGGTCAGTCACACACACAGAGCATCTCACTGTTGGTCAGCTATACACACAGAGCATCTCACTGCTGGTCAGCCATACAGAGAAAGAAACTCCTATGTCTTTGCAGAATGGAAGAATTTACAAAGCACTTTGCAGTACATGTTGTGTGAGCTTCCCGCTACTGTGGTAAACACACAGGCAAATCAACTTAAGGAAGAAAGGATTCTGTTGGCTCATGATCCAAAAAGTTCCACCTCTGCTGGTTAATTACATCTGGACTGGAAAGGTTGGGTGAACGGTTTTCTGGCCTATCTCCAGAACCCAGAACAGTACCTGATATAGACATTGCTCGCTAAAGATAGAAGGAATAAGTGAATATAATATACATGAAAGCAAGTATTGCTGGCATCGAGATAAACAAACTGTGAAGTCCTAAATATCCCACAATGCAACATGCCTGGTGAAAGCATGCAAAGCTGATAAGAAAAGACCCCACCTTTTCCTTTGTAATTAAGTCTTTGGCAGAGTTGTACCATGATTAAAGGTGAACACATACGTGGCTGGCATTCAGTTTCATGGAGTAATTAGGAAGCAAATGCATATTTATGAAAGCCACTGACAATACCTATGGTGTGACAGAACATGCATCCTAATTACAACTTGCAAGAAGTACACAGAAAAGTATATTTAACCCAATACACCAGGCTAAGCAGCTTTCAGATTATTCTTCAGATTTCTGCAAGGGTGCCTCTTGCAACACCCCCTGTGATTTCGTCAGATTCCAGCTGCAACTTTCCAATTACCCTGTGGCCACAGACCTCCCTAAAGTCTGATGTCACTGGTGACTGATAATTTCACTATTCTGCTAAGACTGTTTGCCTAAGAAACCAACCATGAAGTGTTTGTGTACCACCTTATGAGTTTATGATGTGAAGATGCCCTCCCAGATAGTAATCATTCCTTTTGGATACCTAAATCTGTCTTTTGGGGGGATTGGTTGTTTTTTTTCCCCTTCGGTTTTTCTCTGTGTAGCTTTGGCTGTCCTGAACTCGCTTTGTAGACCAGGCTGGCCTCGAACTCACAGCGATCCGCCTGCCTCTGCCTCCCGAGTGCTGGGATTAAAGGCGTGCGCCACCACACCCAGCTTGGACTCTGGTCTTTTGCAAGACCTGTACTTTACCACTGAGCCATGTCTCCAGTCCCTGAAGGATTTTTTTTAAATAAAGAAATTCAAGTTTGCGCAGCTAAGAGACAGCTCTTAGCCCCGTTGCTTTAGAATTGAGCAGCATGTATTGTAAAGCTCACTGGACTCCAGGACGATGGGAAACAAGAGACCTAATTACCGGATGTTTAAAAAAATAATAATACTCGAGTAAGTCTTTATTTTTCAAGTTGATTGCAAGCAATAAAAAGCAATTAAAATACTTATTGTGCTGTAATTTCCTTATGATTTGGTGTTTCCAGAGTCAGTTTGCGAATGATAGCATCTAAGGGGTTTTTGGAATTTAAAATGCAAAATTAAAGCAATTGTGCAACAACACAGATGCTCTCGGGATATGCTGCCCATCGGCACAAGAGGAAATTACCTCAGAGCAGGGAAAGGAAAAGAAGCTGGTGACCAGCAGCCACCATTAGGGAACAACATTTGCCCAGACTCACAGATATTCAAGAGCTGAGCCAAAGGATGCAGTTTCAGATGGGGCCCTGGTACTGGGAGGCACATCAAAACAAAGAATCAGATGATTGACTGACTGACTGACTGACTGACTGACTGACCAACTGTAGCCAAGACACCACTCATCTTTGGAGCAGGATTTTAGGAACTTTGCTGTTTGATTGGTAATATACTTTTCCAAGCTAATTTGCATGTTTTACCTTATTGACTGCATTTTTGAAGGGACCTTTTCCAATGGGTAATCACTACGGAAGCTGATCCTCAAATCAGACGCGCCCCCTCCCCATGCCCAACATGCTCCTACCATTCAGGAAATAGACGCTCAACCTCAGCATCCTCTTTCTCCTCCTCAGCGTCTCACCTGTGTCAGGCAGTTGGTTTTGACACAATCACCAAGGGAAGAATGACAACATCAGCTTTCCGGATGATAAGGAGCCATCATCGAGGGTTTCTGTCCCTTTAGAAGACACGGTCACTCAGGAATCTTCTGCCCTTTTCTGGCATTTGATGAACCTGAGCCATCCAGGAGACAATTAGATGGAGCTTGGTGACATGAGTAACCAAACAAACTACAGGTGTCTCAGGGGAGGGGAGGTCTGACATGAACCTCTGTGGCCTGAGGACCTCATAGTTAAATACCCTCTTTGGACGATTTCAGGCTCTTCCAGGGTGCCTGTCCCTCCCTTTCATGACACCTTTCTTTCTTTCTTTCTTTCTTTCTTTCTTTCTTTCCAAGAGGGGTTTCTCTGTGTTAGCTGTGGCTGTCCTTTACTCGCCTTGTAGACCAGGCTGGCCTCGAACTCACAGCAATCTGCCTGCCTTTGCCTCCTGAGTGCTGGGATTAAAGACGGACATACTTTAAGTTTCAAGCCTGCATTACATTGTCAAAATTACACCAATGATGATGTGTGGTTAGTTAATAATTATTATATGTATGAACGACGGGGAATAGAGAGGAGGCCGGAGGCCAGAGTTTTGGAGTTGGTTCTCTCTCTCCACTTTTCCATCTTGACATGGGTTCCCGGAAGGAACTCAGGTCATCAGGCCACACAGCCAATGCTATGCCTGTTGAACCATCTTGCCCACCCCAAGGTTAACTGTTTTTTGGTAAATAAAAGTTCAGTGCTTTCTGCAGTGTTGCAGTGGGAAGCTACAAGGAGCGGTAATACTTTGCATTGGAGAGGGCTGCAGGGTTTGCAAAGGAACCCCGTGATTCCTTAACTTTACTTAACCCTACCAGCCAAACTGTGAGCGGCATGATCCATTGTCCACTGCAGCCCTAATACACACACACACACACACACACACACACACCAGTCAGCAGACGAGGAAGCCTGAGGCCAGGACACAGCCAGCGGGCAACAGGCAGGCAGCTGGGCTGGTGAGAACTCAGCTTCCTGGATCCAGAGCCCAGGCCTTCTCTATGCCTGACTCATTGCCCTGGGCTAGGCATAGACACTAACATGGATCTCTCCTTCTATTTTAATGGCTGGCAGATTATTTAAAACACACACACACACACACACACACACACACACACACACACACACTCGGCTGTCCACAGAATTTAACTATGTTGTTTTCTAACTTTTCCAGGAAGAAAAGTACCAGAAAACCTACTTAGACTTATTAAAATTCCCCTCCTTTCTGAGGGCAGCGTGAAGTCCCAGGAATGACTTTTACTCTGGAAGCCAGCGGGCCAAATGGGCAGCTGGTGTAGGCCAAGGAGAAGATGGCAGCCAAGGGGCCGAAAGCACGAGAAGAGAATGAAAGCTGACTCAAAAGGAGAGATGGATCAAGGATATAGCCTCCTCCATGCTGAAGGTGGCTTCTGCTTAGTACACAAGGTCCACCACCCAGGGACCTGGGCCCAACCCTTTTGGTCCACAGTTACTATGGGTCTGGTCCAGTTTCTGGCAACTCAGCCATCCTTTACCCATCATGAACTGGCAAAGACTCCAGCCACAGAAGGGCATTCATCAGCCTTCGATGACCCTCAGAGTTGAGGCCTCTCCAATGCTAGTCAAGACTTTACCAAAGAGCTGTGTACCCAGACATTGCTCTGTCAGTTACCATATACCACCGAAGGCTAACTCTGTAAAGGTGAGGTGTTTTTTTTTTTTTTTTTGGTTGGTTGGTTTTTCTGAGGTTTTAATTATTAACTGTACCTTTGGGCTACAGTTAAATGATTCTGTATATGTGAGAGGGATTCAGGAGGCTATGTCTTTTTTATAGTGCCTTCTCCTTCCTATACTGTGACAATGAAATACCCTGGGATGGGTATCCTATGAGGAACAGGAGTGTATTTTCACACATCGAGGAGGCCTGGAAACCTCAGATCATGGCACCAACAGGTTTAGCATCTGACCAAGGCTGCTCTCTGCTTCTGTACCCAGGCACAGCAGAGTCAGGAAGCCACCAAGGGAAGACCCGTAGATACAGACTGTCTCGACACAAAGGATCTTGGCTCTCCCTGTAAAGATGTCTAACTAGCAACTGTCTATTCAGCATTGGACCCAGGCTGCCCTTGTCATTTCTGTTGCCAAGGATAATCATCCTGAAACACCTCATGTAATTTCCTTCACCTTACTTTTCCAAAGTCCTGCCTGCCCTAGCCTCCCTGGATATATTAATGGTCTTCGCGTGACTCCCAGGAGTACCTATATTCCAGACCACCATTCTCTTGTCACTTATAAATGAGCCCTTTCAGAGGACCTTCCCTTCACGTCATTCATTTTAGGTTGACACATCCATTTTAGGTTTGACCTGGAAGAGCAAAATTAAGCAAGACGGCCTACAGCCTTCTAATGAGGCAATGGTCCATTCCTAAGGGAAGAGGCCTCATCGTGACTTAGTTACTTCCCCTACAATCTTACCTCTCGTCGCCGCTGCAGCGGTGACTGAGCTTCAGAGCAGGTATTTTAAGGGTATTCAGAGAAGCGCACCACAAAATGGCTGCTGGGAGCCCAGGAATCTTGAGCCAGTCCTGGACCTCGGCCAACTCGGAAGCAGCAGAGCCGCAGGGAGCAGGAACCACCAGGGTGGCAGAGGCCTTCACCACTGTGCACGTAGCTAGGAGCCTTTCCTGTTCGTGACTCCTGAGCGGCGGCATCTGGAGCTGCAGAGAGGCGAGTGCCGTGGATGACAGCAGAAGGATCTCCTACCCGGCTGGCAGGATGCAACATCGCATGCGGGAATTTAAGTGGATCAACGAAATCCTACGTGTTCGCCACCAGTCTGAGGACGATAATTCATCTGCACCACAATAAGTGATACTGGACATAAATGTAAATAGAAAACATGGATTTTGTTCAGTCCAAAGAAACGCGCACTTTGACTGGGATGGTGCTGGGAAGTCTCTGCTGGTGAAGCACTATAGGATTCTGGATGTGCCTGGATTCGGAGCCCTGTGGCTTCTCACAAGTTGTCTGACATCTGCCCATCCTGGTTTTCTCCTCTGCAGAATGCAGGCAACATTACTGAAGACCTCATGCGGCCTGTGAGAGGATCAAAGTGCTCAGACTCGTGTCAGGTACACAGTAAGCCTGCAAACTTACTAATTCTTAACTAACTCCTAAAAATGTTTTCACTGGCGTAGAACCTTGCCTTACTCTGAAATTTGTTGACTTCCAGCTTCCAGTTAATCATAAGCACTTGTTGTTTTCAGAAGTAAATACTTTGTTGTAACCTGCTTAAAACTGTAGCTCCTCTGTTAACACCTGCTTTCATCTTTAGCATAACGGGAGCCATTTTGATCATAAGGCTAAATTAAGTTCAAGTCCTCAGGCTCTGCCTGCCTGGGAGCTTGAACAGCATTTTATTTACAATTCAATACTTGTTGAACATTCTCCTTGAATTAATAATATCAATGTTCTACTTAAACAAAATCACAATTCCCTATTTTCCCTTCTCCCAGACCGGTGGCAATTGGGAAGTCCCCAAGCCTATCTTATAGCCAATCAGCTTAAAATGGTTTGTCTAGCTACCTAGATACAATGTACTCACAACAAAATGGATTCTTCTTGTGTTTATCTAGTCAAAATGATGTAATGCTGCCCTCCCCTTGCTTCCCACCTGATTACCTGGTTACAGTTTTCCCTATAAAAGTCCTGCCTCAAAAACAGGTCAGCATCATAGTTTGACTCCTGAGCCCACTATGCCCCTGTCCATGGTTAGTCTTGGGGTGTTGTGTTTGATAAACCCTCAATATCTCACTGAGATTGGTGGTCAAGTGGTTTGTGCGTTAATTCTTGTACCGCATCATTGCTTGGAGAGTAATACAGGTTTTGACTGTGGTAGAGATGTAAACTTTTGTTTGCCATATTTTAAAAAAAAAATGACTCCATGTAAAATAACTATCAGGAAAACAATTTTACAGGGCATACCCTCCCATATTCAGATTGGAGGGAGCTGCTACAAAAGGTTACATTTTGGAGCCAGGCATGGTGGCACATGCCTTTAATCCCAGCACTTGGGAGGCAGAAGCAGGCAGATCTCTGTGAGTTCAAGGCCAGCCTGGTCGACAAAGCGAGTCCAGGACAGCCAAGGCTGCACAGAGAAACCCTGTCTCAGAAACCTCCCCACCCAAAAATTAAAATTCGGGCATTCTGAACCAGCTGCTTCCTAACCCCAGTTTTGCCACTAGCATCCTATGACTTCCCAGTCTACTTACTACTATTTTCAAAAGGTTTTTTTTTTTTTTTTAAGTGTCTCTAGTCTCTAATTACCTGTGAAGTGGAGGAGAGGTCTAAAGAAAAGAGGAAGAACTGTTATTTCACTAACAGTTCTAAAGCAGAACACCACAAGCTTGAGCCACATAGAAATTATCCACATACCTTAGCAGGCACACTCTGACTCAGGCCTGGAGCAGGGCCCAAGAATGTATGCCTCTAACAAGCTCCAGGTGATGATGATACGCTGGTCTGGAGTGGGGGGGACCACATTGATTAGCAGGTGCTATAAACAATATATACTAGACACATGGCTAGGAGTTTGGTGGCTGCCAGGGCAAAGGTACACAACTAGAGCCTGCATGTCCCTGGGCTTCATGATTAATTATAGCCCCATTTTATGGAGAGCAGCAAACTTCATTTTGTTAGGCAAATGTAAGGGGAGGGGGGATGATGTTACCTAAATTTCATGTGGTATGTAGAAAAAAGTATTTTTATCTACTTGGACATCCCAAGACATTCAACTGAAAATTCCAGAATAAAATATGCTAGTTATATAGAGACCAATAGGAAAAAGGCATTTCCTAAAGGACTGCATGAAGTTGTCAAAACCTGATGCACGTGTATTGGGGAAAGTAAATTGTAGTGGTTCACTCACAATAGCAAATCAAAAATGAAAAGTACTTAAGGCTCTCCGTAGCCAGAAAATTGGCAGGAACCATGTGGATAAAATAGCAAAATTAGAATTGATAAAGGCTTTACATATGAAAAGGATGAAACTGGAGCTAGGCATGGTGACATCCACCAGAAATACCAGTTACTCAGTGGGCTAGCCTAGAAGTTAAAGCCAGCCTTGGTCATTTAACAAGAATGTGTCTCAGAATTAAAAGGGGGCTGGGGGCTGGCAGTATAGCTCATTGTTGGAGCATTTGCAAATAACAAGAAGGAGGCAGGGAGGAAGAGGAGAAAGGAGAGGAAGAAGGAAAAAAGGAGGAGGCAGAGGAGGAGAAGGAGGAAGGGGAGCTTTGCCTTATACCCTCAGTTCGCCTTTAATCATTCACTTGGGAGGCAGAGGCAGATGGAACGCTGTGAGTTCGAGGCCAGCCTGGTCTACAAAGTGAGTCCAGGACAGCCAAGGCTACATAGAGAAACCCTGTCTCAAAAACAAAAACAAAAACAAAAACAAAGCCATATACCCTCAGCAAAAGTTATCTCAAAATAGTTGAATATCTTAAGCATACAACTGAAAGGAAAGCTAGTAGAATAAAACACAGTGAAAAGTGCCCAGGTGTTCCATGCATGATACTGGGTTAACCACTTTTCTAATTACTGTAACAAAACACCTGACGTAATAACTTGAAAAGAGGAAAGGTTTGTTTTGGCTCACGGTTCCAGAAGTCTCAGTCCTTGGTCACTTGGCCCCATGTGCTTAGGCAGAACAGACAGGGAAAGGGTCCAGTGACAGAGACCTGGTCACATTGTGGCAGGTAGGAGCCAGGGCATCCTGAAGGACCCGCCCTCCGTAACCTACTTCCTCCAATTAGGCCCTGCTTCAAAACATTCCAAAAGACGGGGACCAAATACGCAGCATGTAAGCCTGTGGGGGACACTGTATGTTCCAACCATAACAAACACCCAAAGCACAAGGTACAAAAGAGAGAAATGCCTAAGTTTCACTTGCTCAAAATGCAAATTTTCCACACATCAAATGACTCAATGCAAAGTGAAAAGCAATGACGAAATATGAAAATAGCTACAAACAATGTGTCTGGTAAGGGACTTATCCATCATATAGACACATACTATGAATCAACAACAACAACAAATAAATTGATTCAATTTTAAAAGTTGGTAAAGTACTTGAGTAGACATATCTCCAAAGAAGGGATAATGTAAACAGACATTAAACCTTTGAAAAGATGCTCTAATGCGCAGCGTCTCAACCATCCCAACACCGCAACCCTTTAATACACTTCCTCATGTTGAGGAACCAACCATAAGATCTGCTACTACTTCAAAATTGTTATTTTGCTGCTGTTATGAATTGCAGTGTAACTATCTGATCTGCAACCCCTCTGGGGGGTCACGACCCTTGGGTTGAGAACCACTCCTCTAAGGAAATGCAGATTAAATCCACAGAAAGGCTATTATTTAAAAATATGGGGGAAAAATGACAACCAGGATGTAGAGGTGCTTGAACCCCACACGCTGTTAACAAGAGTGAGAAGCGGTGCAGATGCAATGGAAGCCAGAGCGGTGGGGCCTTAAAAACAAAACACAAATTTACCGTATGATTCAGCAAAGCAGTGAGCCAAGCAAACAGGTTTGTACACCGACATTCATGATGCATTTACTCACAACAGCCAACGTATATGGGAAGCTGAAGCTGTCGCCCTCGCTAAGATGGCGCCTGGCAACCTGCCAGGCAGGATGATTTGCAATTCTACTCCTGGTAAGCAAGTCCTTATTTGGGTTGTGGGCCCCGCTTTGCTCTGACGTATGCGTCCCGCCTTGTCGGGAACCAATTGGAGCTACCGACGTAAGGGCTGCTGATTGGTTGAGGCAGAGGATAT
Organism: Acomys russatus; assembly: GCF_903995435.1. Classification (NCBI taxonomy): domain Eukaryota; kingdom Metazoa; phylum Chordata; class Mammalia; order Rodentia; family Muridae; genus Acomys; species Acomys russatus. The sequence continues at coordinate 11,927,154 of NC_067157.1, read as the reverse complement.
AAAGGGGCGCGGAGGTGTTGGGGGAGGAGAAGCGAGCGAGCAGGAGAAGAAGAAGCTTGCTGAAAAGGTTCCTGAATAAACTGCCTGGAGAAGAACGCTCGGGTCGCGTCCTTATTTTCTGCTGGTGAGCGAGGGACGCGACAAACATATGTTTGTAATCAAGTAGCTCAGCGATGGATGAACGGGTACAGCTGTGATATAATGTATGTCATATGCATGCATACTTATATACACGTATTTATTACATTCAGCCTGGGGAAGGAAAGCAATTCCTACCTGCATGAGCTACAACATGGATAACGCCAGAAAACACTGTGCTAAGCGAAATGTACCAGTCAACAAAAATACGCACAGAAGATACTATTTTAATTTCACGCATATGAAACACCCGGAGCAGTCAAGCACCTGGAGACATAAAGGGTTGCCACAGACAACAGACAGTGAGAAAGGATAAGTGTTGTTTAATAGGTGCCGGACGATGAAAAGTTTTGAACATAAATCACGGTATTGACTGTCAAGCAATGTGAATGCAGCTTAGCCCACTGAACTTTACCCCTGAAAATAGTTTAAATGTTCTTATATTTATATGTTTATATACATATCGTTACATATATTTTTAGCCACAGAATCAGAAAAGATTTGGGTAAATGGGTAGACACGTCCAGTGTTAGTAAGCTTTGCAGGGGATATAATGCTTTTCACATTGGCAATGGAGAGATGGAAGCAAATTAAATGAGCAAAGGTCTGGAAGTCAATGTCTTTATTTTAACTGAGCTAATACGTCAATATAATACACAAAGATCGGGCTGAAGAGAAAGGAATAAGAATGCTATTGGCTCCATTTCTTAACAGTTAGACTTTATTATACAATCCAACAATCCTATACAAGAGGGAAAAAGGGTTAAAGGGAAACAAGAGTAAACCTTCCGGTATCTGTTCCAAGGGACGGATCCCCAGGTGTCGCTGGCCTCCAGGCTGGTCTGGCCTGTAAGCTGGTCTCTCCCCAAATCCACGTGCGACCCTGCTCCAAAAGATGGAGCCTTCTCCTCTCTCCTCCACCAGCGTCTCGGACTTGCAATGGCAGGTCTGGGTCAGGATCCCTGTCCCCATCGATGTTCGATTAGAAACACAATAGCCCAGTTGGAGTCCCCTGGTCCACTTCCTGAATTTCAGACCCAGGATGGCTCCATTCAGTCTATCCATGGTGTTTCCAAGGGGCAAAGCCCGCCAAGACTACTTTCACCTGGGACAAAGCTTACAATCCTTCCCAATCTACAATAATAAAAAGATGGAATGTCTTAAATGTCTGATGTTTGCTTCAGTAAGATACTCCATCTACGAAATGGAACTGAATACATTCATTCATTAAAAATGGTACAGTGGCCAGGCATGGTGGTGCACACCTTTAATGCCAGCACTCGGGAGGCAGAGGTAGAAGTATTGATGTGAGTTCGAGGCCAGCCTGTTCTACAAAGCAAGTCCAGGACAGCCAAGGCTACACAGAGAAACCCTGTCTTGAAAAACTGGGGGGGGGGGGGTGGTAGAGTACAATAGTGGGAGGATCTCTGTGAGTTCGAGGCCAGCCTGGTCTACAAAGCAAGTTCTAGAACAGCCAGGGTTGTCCTAGATTACATTATTATTTGTTTAATAACACAGAGAAATCTTCTATCTCAAAAAACCAGCCAGCCAACCAACCAACCAACTAAACAGATGGTATTTAAAAGACCTTTAAATGAACCAAAAATGTATGTACAACATAGTGAATGAGAGCACAGGTCACAAAAACGTACAAGTAATCTACATGCATATGACAATGACCAGCCTGTGCACTAAACTATTAATAGTGACTACATAGGGAAATAATTACAAATTATGTTCCTTTCTCTCCCAATCTCTCTCTCTCTCTCTCTCTCTCTCTCTCTCTCTCTCTCTCTCTCTCTCTCTCCCAATCTCTCTCTCTCTCTCTCTCTCTCTCTTTCTCTCTCTCTCTCTCTCTGTGTCTGTCTGTCTGTCTCTCTCTCTCTCTTATGTTTGTACATATGAATGGTGATGCATTATTACATGATAGGAGGTGTCTGTCCACTTTAGAGTTTATGAAATGTCAAGTCAGTGAAAAAAAAACATCAGACACAATCACCTCTGACTTGTTCTTTTTAAAGTCAGAAGGCTACAGGCTATCAAGGAAACTGACAAAGGTCGCTATATTATCTAGGATACACTTTGTCTGGGAGTGCAAGAACTAACATTAGCCATAGTTTATCACTTGGTAAAATTCCTACAGTTCTGTAGCTCAGGCTCAAATTGTTCTGAAGGCACAGGGGAACGGATTCCGCCTCATCACCTCTGCTGCCCAGTGTTGGGTATTGTCTCATGGTTCAACAGAACTGTTGTGGATTCAGCCATCACGTCTCCATTCCAGGGAGCTGGAACAGAAAGAGGAGAAAGCGCACACCTAGCATGCCTGTCTGCATGCTCTTAACCAGAACACTGCCACACGATGCACAAACAAGCAAAGGAAGCTCAGGAACACCATCTTTACAGCTTAGTCAGTTACGAAGATGGGAGACGATGAAAGCTGGCTGGGGCAGCTTCTATCTCTGCTCGTGGTTCTCCCTGTAAGATTGTAAGGGGCTCAGGCAAACACTTCCCTGAAGGGAAAACCCACCACAGAGATTACTCATTCTGATCATGCAGAGGGAAAAAAATCACAGTGCTGGAGATAGAGCTTATTTTTAAATTCTATTTGCTGGACTTTTTCCATTAGAATAAATTTGACCAACATGACAATAAGTGAATAAGAAGACCGTTGAATGTTTTTAAATCTAAGCCACTCTCATCTCTATAAATACCCAGGAGAGGTCCTTAGTGTTATTGCCGATGCTCAGTGTTTAGGAGAGTCTGTTCTTAAGATGTCTGACAGGGGCCTGGGGAGATGGTTTAGTTGGTAAAGTGCCACCACGAAAGCCCAGGGACCTGAGTTTGAATCTCCAGGGCTGACATCGAAAGGGTCGCGCAGAGGAGACAGACGGGGCTTGCTGGCCAGCTAGTTTGGCGGAATCATTGAGCTCCGTGGTCAAAGAGAGACACTGTCTCAAAAACTAAGGTGGAGACTGATCAGAACAAGGACATCTGCATCTAGCGTCCATGAGTCCACATACACAGAGGTGATACACTGTAAGACACATAACATATGGACAGACTGTGAACGCTGTGGAATGCTATGCTGTATATTTTCATGTTACTTAAAATATACTTACTCCATTGCATGTCCACATGATCCTCACATCTACCATTTTAATGGTTAAATGTTAATTTAGCAATTCTGCCCGTATTACCAATTATTGTTGATTTCCATGATTTTTAGGCCCTTTGGTGTTTGCTGCTGCTGTCAAAACATACGGGTTATCTACAAACACCTTGGTGCAAAGAATTATTTTCTCCAAAGAGTTCCCTCGAAATTTTTAATCAAGGAATTATTAAAAGCAAGAAAATGATCAACTTGATGGCTCTTATGTGAGCTACATTCTTTCCAGAAAGTTCTCTAATAATCAAAACACCTAGATTATTCAGTGTCTTAGGGTTTCTATGGCTGTGAAGAGACATCATGACCATGGCAACTCTTACAAAGGAAAACACTTCATCAGGGCTGGCTCACAGTCCAGAGGTTTAGTCCATTATCACCATGAAGGGAAGCATGGCAGCGTTCAGGCAGGCGTGGTGCTGGAGAAGGAGCTGAGAGTTCTACGCCCAGATCAGCAGGCATTAGGAAGTGAGCTGAGACACAAGGAGACCTCAAAGCCCACTCCCTAGTGACACACTTCCTCCAGTTAGGCCACACTCACTCCAACAAGGCCACACTTACTTCAACAAGGCTATACTGTCTAATAGTGTCACTCCTATTCAACCCACCACATTCAGTAAAATTATTTGACATTAGCTCCGTCAAAACTAAGTTTCTCCTCCTCCTCCTCCTTCTCCTCCTCCTCCTCCTCCTCCTCCTCCTCCTCCTCTTCCTCCACCTCCTCCTCCTCCTCCTCCTCCTTTTTTGTTTTTCAAGACAGGGTTTCTCTGTGTAGCCTAGGCTGTCCTAGACTCGCTATATAGACCAGGCTGGCCTCGAACTCACAGTGATCATCCTGCCTCTGCCTCTGAAGTGCTGGGATTAAAGGCGTGCGCTACCATACCCAGCAAAACTAAGTTTATAACACACTGGCTTCTAGTTGACTAGAAATAAGATGATAGCAAAAAAATAATAATAATAACTTGACTCTGAATATCTTTATTTGTATAAGCTGAGCATTATCAACATCTATTCACTCTGTGCTTTAAATCCCTCTGAGTCTGATAGAGGCTCACATTTTTACAATCTTATTACAATGAAAAACTGCTGTATAGGTTTTCAGCACTTTCTATCATTTTCTGAACCCCAAATTTGTTATTTATCACTTCAACTATGAATTATTTCCGTCCTGTTTCTTTTCTGTTTTTTTATTTTGTTTTCTTTTCTTTCTTTTTTTTTTTTTTTCCTTCCCTTTTCTAGAGGCAGGCTAAATGTAACAGGCCCCAGACCTTAGCACAACTGACGCCATGATGGAAGTACCATTCAGGCCTTGGAATGCAGCATGTAGGCAGCACCACCTGCCAGAATAAGAACAAAGACCTAATCCATCAAAGTCCACAGTTCTGGGAAAGTCTCTAATGTTTGCTTCCCGTTAGAAGAGGCAAGCGCATATCCTTCCTGCTGCCCACAGAAGTGACATGACTTAGAACCCAGGGCTGGCAAAGTGGACTCTTAAGACAAAGACACACAGAGGAGGCAAGGGGCTACTTCAGGGCAAGAAACTATCTTTGGGCCTTGTCAGTGTCTCCAGGCAAGCATCTTGCAGACCACACAGGTGGGCCAGTTTTGCATCAGAGCATCCCTGGAAAGGCATTTAAACATGAATGTCTGAAAATCACATATGAGGACACAAATTATGGCTTGGTGGGAGGTTGGATCCTGCCCAAAGAGGGGGGAAATGATAAAGCACTAATTAACCGTTTCTTAACCATTGCCTTTTGAGCCATTGCTCGGCCTCATTTGTTTCCTGGTCCATCTATAAAGGCCCAGCAGCGGGTAGTGATAGGTTCAGTCTTCACACCTGGACTCCAGAACACAAATACTTGTCTGGGGCAGAGGTGATATTTCTCTCTTATCAGGGAGGGAAAACAAACAAACAAATAAAAGCTAAGATCTGAAAAACATGCAAATAAATACCAACAGATAATTATCAACAGTGATAATTACCAACAGCAAGACATTGGGACAAAGGGCACAGGGTGATGTCAGAAGCCATTTGAAGGCGGAGCTAGTTACGATAAGATGGGGTGGGGCAGAGATCTGCCTGAGGAGAGACTTTTGAGCTAAGACAAAGATCAGCCAGGAAGAGGGAGTAAGCCCAAAACTCCTTGGGACAAGAAAAAAATGAAGCCTTCAAGGAACCCAAGACAGGAAGACAGTGAGCCCAGAGAAACAGGTAGGGGCACATCATCATAGATGACTACAGAGAGTATGGTGAAGTCTTCGAATTTCATTCTCTAAGAAGCTGCAAGTTAGATACCATAGACATAAGATTGGGCAAAATGGGATTTCAAACGCTACTTAGCAGGGCATGGTGGCACACACCTTTAATCCCAGTACCCCACAGGTGGAGGCAGTGGGATCTCTATGACTTGGAAGTCAACCTGGTCTACATAGTGAGTTCCAGCCCATATAGAGAGCTACATAGTGAGATCCTGACTCAAAAAACAAACAAACAAAACAAAAATATATAAATAAACAACACACTGCTTAGCCAAACTACTTCCTGTTTGGATCTGTTGTGCTCCACACTAGACTGAGTCATCACATTGGGTTGTGCACTTGTCTTAAATACATGCTTTATATCAATAAATCTCATTTCCAACAAATTATTTATCCGGTGCTGTTACTCGACAAAGTAACATGTTCCCATATTGTCGGCTGCAGTTATTGTTTTTTGTTTGGATGGTTTTGAACTCTCGGGTTTGAAACATGCCTCACACATCCTAGACAGGCACTGAGCTATTTATATTGCCAGTTCTGTTTACCCACAGATATCTTAAGTCTGTTTTATATTTAGGGCTTACTAAACTCATTCATTTCTTTTGCAGACATGTCCAGTGTTTAGGCACCATCTTATCTTCCCTCTATGTGTGCCAAAGCAATAATTTTCTCGATCTGATCTCCTAGTCATAACATTTGCAGTTACCAGGAAAAACTGCAACTACCTTTTCTAAACCTGTGGTGGCAAAGAATGCGGAATGAACCTGGGGTTCTCCGGTAGATTGTCTCTCTCATTAATTCATTCATTTATTCTTCGATCACTCATTTCCTCCGTCATTACCTCAGCATAACTTGTTAGCAATCTGCTAGGAGGCAGGTCCTCTATCATCTTTGGGGACTTAGAAATGAATCAGACAGGGTTTACCTTCAAGGAGCTCACCACATCCTGGTAGGGGGAGGCAGACACTGCACAGCCAATAATGATGTCATATGACATGTTCATAATTATAACAGAAGATACAAGCACGCCTAAAGTAGATGCCAGTACTGAATTGGTTTGTTGGCACAGACCTCACAAAGGCCTTGGCACTTGATCACACACACACACACACACACACACACACACGCACACACGCGCGCGCGCACACAGTCTCAATATATAGCCTCGGCTCCCTCAAATTTAGAATTCTTTACCTCAGTGGTGGGATTATGAGTTTGTCTCCAAGCTCAGTTGGACCTAGGTCTTAAAGATTTGAGAAAAACTTGCTGGATAAAAATGAAAATCCATATTATAAGAACATGCTCATTTTTTCCTTTTAGATATTTTAATAGAATAATATATGCACATATATATAAAAATTTTTATATACACATATTTTTAAATGATCTTAATAACCCAAGAAGATTATGAGAAACTTCTCTCAAACTGTCATTCCTGTTCTATCCCAAGGTACAACCTTTATTTTCTGTTTGATAACTCCTTTATTTTAGAATAGTTTCAGATTTCTAATATAGTAAAGAGGGTTCTTTATATGACACATTTGGTCCCATCTATTAGTTACTAATAAAATGAATGGCATTAATATCTTGACAACATTGTACCTTATCATAATTAATGAGTCTATGTGGACACATCACTTGCCCACCCCTTATTTCCGGCCACCTTTTCTGGTTTTTTTGCTTGCTGACTTTTGTCTGTTGGAGGAACCCACAGTAAGCTTAGTCACTATGTCTCCTGAGAGCTTTCTTAAGTCGGGGCAAGACAGAATAACGAACCATCCCAAAGACAGCCACACCTCTGTGCACAGAATCTATGTGTGTATCATATGGTACAGCCAAGAGGAAGATGCCAGGAACAGCTGGGCTATAAATCGGGTCTATTCCAGATAAGAGAGTGACTGTGATCACTCAAGGTTTCAGCATGACCACCAGGGTCCTTCAAAGGCACAAAGAAGAGAGAAGAGACACACAGAGAGAGAAGGCTGTATGAAGGCTTAGGAGCTGTTGCTGTCTTGGAAACGGAGGGAGGAGACCTTCAGCCAAAGAATGTGGCCAAGGAATCTGGAAAAAGACAGAACTGAACTCTCCTGAATTCTCCAGAAGGGAGCATGGTCCTGTTACAACCTGGAACCCTCCCAGTAGATCAGTCTGTCAGCCTGCTGATTCATACAGCTGCCAAGCATCTTGTGTGAGGCTTCTCTGTTTGTGGTTCCTTCCTCCCCACCACTGGCTTCCTCAGCCTGCTCCATGCCTTGGGTGAAGGGCAAGGAAAATATCGGTCAGAGAACTCCAATGTAGCTGCTGTGTAACAGTTTCCCCGGAAATCGAAACATTCCATCTGGCTGGGATGCTCCTTACGCAGGAAGGGAAACAACTCAAAATGGCCTCAGGAAGTCCCTAAAACCGACCAGATTTACTGGGGCCCCACTCTCTGCCAAAGCAAGTAGGTACAAGCTGAGCATCCCTCTCAGAAGACCAAAGGCAAGTTGCAAAGAAAGATTCTGAGACCAGAAGAACAGCTGAAAGAAGCCAAACAGCTGCAAGAAATTTAGACTAAGCGAGGAGCTTGGAAGGGACACTCCCCAACCTGCTAAGCTACCTGAATGCTGTGCAGTGCGCCCCAGGTTCCCAGCTTTTGTGAACTGTCACCCATGCTGGGGTGGACTTCGGTGATGCACTTGTCTTTGAATCATTTCTTCTCCTGTAAGTAACCCCTCACCAATATCGCTTTAAATAACACCCAATAAAACTCAATGGTTCACCAAGTTGGACTTTGGTGGTATCCTTACTTTGGTCTGTTGTACGGTCGGTCCCCCATCTGGGGTGCTACACAATGGTAGCACAGTGCTGTCTTCCAGGAAAACACTGGCTTCTCCTGGAGAACCCTTTGTTCTCTCTGAAAGTCTCCTTCATCCTAGGAGTTCAGGGAATGAAAGGCACCCACAGGCCAGTCTAACCATTCACTCCTCCTGTTTCCCTTGAAGCCATCCCCATCACTCCCTTCCTCCACAGTTGCCAGTCAGAGTCACATAAATCCAAGGCTGGGCTTGAACTAACTCACTATGTAGCTGAGACTGCCCTTGAATTCAGTCTTCTGCTTCTGTCTCTGAGGTACTGAGATTACAACTAGTTTTATGTGTTAAACTCGGGTTGGTGCATGCTGCACAAGCTCTCTGGCAGCTGAGCTACATCTCGAGACACTCTCAAGCATCTTGAGATAATTT